>NC_083588.1:59212958-59512958 GCF_027579695.1 Neoarius graeffei
AATTAAATTACAGCTTTATAAAATGTGTCATGTTTGGTGAGAAAGATGTTTTCAAATAAAACAAACTTTTCATCATGTGTGTTTTTATTTTATTTTTTATTTTTATTTCTTTTTACCAGAAATGACATTCCGGCAGTTCAAACCCAGAATCTCCTCCCTGCTGTGTGTGTGTTGGTGTGTTCATGTGCAATAATAAACGCCTCAGCTTCCTTCAGATTTCCTCGAACCTTCAAGACTCAGCCTTTAATGCAGAAATCCTTCAGCACGCTCCGTCTGAGCCCTGATTTACAAACATCCCAAACGATGTGCACTAATTTGCATGTTTAATTGAAAAAAAAAAACAACAACCAACAATCTGTGTGCAGATACTGGGTGTGTTATGTGTGATAACTGTGTGAACAGCGTCACAAGTCACGCTCGAATCTTTTTCTCTCATTAAATAGAAGAAAGACAAGAAAAAAGAGGCTGGTGAGGGAATAACTGTTTATAACCACGAGAAGGTAAAGGCACTTTCGGACCGGAGGAACTCTTGTAGTTTTTAGAAGAGTTGGAGGAAGTTCCGCCTTTTTTGATTGCAATTCTTCGAAGGATTTTTTTAGCTCCTATGTCAGGGTAGGTTCTCTCCCAGCACAAGAGGAACCACGAGTAACGCAAGTGTACACCAATGTAGCACCGGAAGCCGCCATTTTTAAAAATCTGTGTAAAATGTTAGGCGTGTAAAGAACAGCTCTTACTCTTAGTGTTAAAAAAAAGAAGAGAAAAAAAGAAACATGGACAAATGGACCGTAAGTGAAGGCCTGGGTTAATTGAGCGAACGAGCGATGGACGAAATACAGCATGATTTTGACGCGTCTAAGCAAAGCCGGGTTACGTCACTTCATCGAACAGGAACCAAGATGTTTCGTTGATGTTCCAGAACATGAAATATAATTCTAAATTCATAAAATGTCTGACAGTTTGTTCATGAATAAATGAATAAACAAGTACATGACAACTTCAGGAAAATTGCTGTGGTATAAGAGGAATAAAACACTCAAGGATGTATGTGTTTTTTGGAAAATCTTCAACTTTGGCGTGGAACTAGAATGCCAATTTGCGTCAAGATGGATCACACCACCTCACTGTTGATTAGTTTACTATAACTTAGTGTTTTCTTCCATATATATGTATAGATTGTGTCATATAAACATACTCTATAATCAAGATTTATTTTCTTGGGAACAGCTTTGAAGAACGAAAAATTCCAGAACGATCACGTCATCAAGAATCCAATCCCAATAACTCTAACATGTCCCATGTCTCTAAGGCTGATGATACATGGCACAACTTTTTGGGCAGTGTTGCCGGGCAATTGCACTTCAACACTTTCCCATTGAGATTGTGCAACATCATTTTTATTGGAACGATTTTATCATTTTGGGCAACTTTTTAAGATCATCCAGTCAGAGTGTCTGCAGCGAATCAGATGACCACCTGAGAGCTTCTCAACAAAGATGACGGCATCTCCAGCAGTGGGACAAAGAAAAATAGAGACGACTTATATCTTTTTATGTGGGTAAGTTTTCATCTCATCTCATTATCTGTAGCTGTTTTATCCTGTTCTACAGGGTCGCAGGCAAGCTGGAGCCTATCCCAGCTGACTACGGGCGAAAGGCGGGGTACACCCTGGACAAGTCGCCAAGTCATCACAGGGCTGACACATAGACACAGACAACCATTCACACTCACATTCACACCTACGCTCAATTTAGAGTCACCAGTTAACCTAACCTGCATGTCTTTGGACTGTGGGGGAAACCGGAGCACCCGGAGGAAACCCACGCAGACACGGGGAGAACATGCAAACTCCACACAGAAAGGCCCTCGCCGGCCACGGGGCTCGAACCCGGACCTTCTTGCTGTGAGGTGACAGCGCTAACCACTACACCACCGTACCACCCTGTGGGTAAGTTGTTCTGTGTAACCCCAAAGTGGTGACTTGACCTCATCAAATAATTAGAAAACCAACAGACATCTATTTTTATGTGCTCAGGTTGGAATTAAAGGTGAACTGAAAGCAATTTTTTTATTATCAAAATTCTATTTCTTTCATTTTATTAAATATCGGAATGCATTTCTGATTGCTATTTTGTCACTGCTATAGCAAGTTATGAGTGTTTGAAATATGCTCTGTAATATATCAGTTCATATGTCAAAGCAATAGCCGTAAACGAGATTCGTTCAGACCTGTGCGAGACATCGTAGGACGGAAGTAAAACGTACAGCGGAAATCAAAGTGACCGACATCTGCCAACGTTGTCAAAAGACACGCGCGCCCTCTTTTGAATGCTGACGTAATCAAGCCGGAAGTTTTGTTTGTTTTGATAGCGATCAGGAAAGTTTGAAAAAAGTAGGCAGTAATCGTCATTTAAACTCGTTTTTGTGCAATATTTCGTTTGGAAAACAGTTTTCAAAATGGCGGCACTGACACCTGGCTGACACTTCACGTTTCAAAGTCTCGCACAAGTCTCGTGAAGATCGCGCGGATAAGCGACGCCTGCCGTGGACCAAACGAACTAAATTCAACACGGCTAAAAACCGAATAGGCCGATAAGTATAATATTTAATTGCAATTAGTTGCCAATATGAGTCACGATATAAGGTTACTAAAGCCGGAAACGTAATTGAATAACATGTTAATTAAGAAATAAAGCAAATTTCAAAATGACTTAAGTTTCCCTTTAAGACATCGATTTCTTTTTTCAGCTAAGTATAAACTACGGTTATTGAACCACCGCTCCATAGAGATTGAATGGGATTTACCTGACTAGCGGTGGTTTTTGCTAACATAGTTAGCTGAAAGTTCTCGCTAGCTATGCAGGGATACTGTTAGCTCTCTTGCGTTGAGTTAAAAATGATGGGCAGCTCATGATTTTTTTTTTTTTTGTGAGTTGTAGTAAAGATTATCATCTGATCTAATTCACATCCAGAGCACGACTACTTGTGGAACCTGAGGGTGAAACAGTACAAACTTCAGGATCTAAAAAAGAAAGAAAGCCTTTCAGGAGCTTTGCCACACCCTTCTCCTCCTCAGCAACATCTCCTGGTCCCTGTCCTTTTTTCTTTCTTTTTTTTTTGCTGAGATGAGAATTAAATGGTTATGTTTTTGTGATGTATGTGTCAGTTATTAGTTCTAGCATTTTTAAAGAGATTTAAAAAATGTTTTATTAACAGAATAATGTGGTTATTTTGACTTATAAATGTTAAAATAATGGCAAATTATCTTTTGACCAGAGTGTCTATTCACTTTTGTTCCAGAAGTGAGACTTACTTGAGCAAAATAAATAAAGGCTGAAGCCGAGACAAAAGTGGCAGCTGCAAATGTTTCAGTGTCCATCTTTGCGGTGTCTGTCTCCCTGGCAACAGATTTGCTCTTATCTGATTGGTTGTTGCCACTTGTCTGTTGCCCTAATTCGTGTTTCACCTGGTTGCCCATTGCTGACGACATTGCCCAAAAAGTTGCCCCATGCATCATCACCTTAAGGGTGTTTGTACATTTCATCCTTTTTAAATGAACCAAAACTCAGTCTTCTTAAAGTGGACCAACAGAAAAGGGACTCATGACATCACACGTTGGAGACGTAAAACTTCTGCACTAGTCAGTGACTGTGAAAATTTGTAAACAAACATAGCTACCAGGTTTGCTTGATTAGATTAGATTAGATTAGATTAGATTAGATTAGATTAGATTAGATTAGATTAGGACTTTATTGATCCCTTTGGGAGGGTTCTCTCAGGGAAATTAAAATTCCAGCAGCATCATTACAGGATAAACAGAGAATAGAAAATAGAGAACTTCGAGATAAATTAAATTAAATTAAATTCAGTATTTACATACACAAATATAAAAAAGAATAAGATATGGGAAAAGAAGAAAGAAAAAGAAAAAAAAGGTCAGCAGGAGAGGTATTGCACATTTATATTGCACATTGTCCAGTGGAACATGGAAGATTTTGAGAGAATTTTGAAAGAGAAAGATGTGTTGAACACCTGAAAGGAATGTGTATGAATAATAATAATAATAATAATAATAATAATAATAATAATACAACCCCGATTCCAAAAAAGTTGGGACAAAGTGCAAATTGTAAATAAAAAAGGAATGCAATAATTTACAAATCTCAAAAACTGATATTGTATTCACAATAGAACATAGACAACATATCAAATGTTGAAAGTGAGACATTTTGAAATCTCATCTCATCTCATTATCTCTAGCCGCTTTATCCTTCTACAGGGTCGCAGGCAAGCTGGAGCCTATCCCAGCTGACTATGGGCGAAAGGCGGGGTACACCCTGGACAAGTCGCCAGGTCATCACAGGGACATTTTGAAATTTCATGCCAAATATTGGCTCATTTGAAATTTCATGACAGCAACACATCTCAAAAAAGCTGGGACAGGGGCAATAAGAGGCTGGAAAAGTTAAAGGTACAAAAAAGGAACAGCTGGAGGACCAAATTGCAACTCATTAGGTCAATTGGCAATAGGTCATTAACATGACTGGGTATAAAAAGAGCATCTTGGAGTGGCAGCGGCTCTCAGAAGTAAAGATGGGAAGAGGATCACCAATCCCCCTAATTCTGCGCCGACAAATAGTGGAGCAATATCAGAAAGGAGTTCAACAGTGTGAAATTGCAAAGAGTTTGAACATATCATCATCTACAGTGCATAACATCATCAAAAGATTCAGAGAATCTGGAAGAATCTCTGTGCGTAAGGGTCAAGGCCGGAAAACCATGCTGGGTGCCCGTGATCTTCGGGCCCTTAGACGGCACTGCATCACATACAGGCATGCTTCTGTATTGGAAATCACAAAATGGGCTCAGGAATATTTCCAGAGAACATTATCTGTGAACACAATTCACCGTGCCATCCGCCGTTGCCAGCTAAAACTCTATAGTTCAAAGAAGAAGCCGTATCTAAACATGATCCAGAAGCGCAGACGTCTTCTCTGGGCCAAGGCTCATTTAAAATGGACTGTGGCAAAGTGGAAAACTGTTCTGTGGTCAGACGAATCAAAATTTGAAGTTCTTTATGCAAATCAGGGACGCCATGTCATTCGGACTAAAGAGGAGACGGACGACCCAAGTTGTTATCAGCGCTCAGTTCAGAAGCCTGCATCTCTGATGGTATGGTGTAGCATTAGTGCGTGTGGCATGGGCAGCTTACACACCTGGAAAGACACCATCAATGCTGAAAGGTATATCCAGGTTCTAGAGCAACATATGCTCCCATCCAGACGACGTCTCTTTCAGGGAAGACCTTGCATTTTCCAACATGACAATGCCAAACCACATACTGCATCAATTATAGCATCATGGCTGCGTAGAAGAAGGGTCCGGGTACTGAACTGGCCAGCCTGCAGTCCAGATCTTTCACCCATAGAAAACATTTGGCGCATCATAAAACGGAAGATACGACAAAAAAGACCTAAGACAGTTGAGCAACTAGAATCCTACATTAGACAAGAATGGGTTAACATTCCTATCCCTAAACTTGAGCAACTTGTCTCCTCAGTCCCCAGACGTTTACAGACTGTTGTAAAGAGAAAAGGGGATGTCTCATAGTGGGAAACATGGCCTTGTCCCAACTTTTTTGAGATGTGTTGTTGTCATGAAATTTAAAATCACCTAATTTTTCTCTTTAAATGATGCATTTTCTCAGTTTAAACATTTGATATGTCATCTATGTTCTATTCTGAATAAAATATGGAATTTTGAAACTTCCACATCATTGCATTCCGTTTTTATTTACAATTTGTACTTTGTCCCAACTTTTTTGGAATCGGGGTTGTAATAATAATAATATTGGCTGGCTTTTTTTCGTGGTATATCAGATATATTCCATTCAGCTACTCGTCTTTGACTCGTTCCGTATCATCCTAGCTGAATGCTATATGATATATATATATCATATAAGCTATATGATATATATATCATATATACCATGAAAAAAAGCCAGCCAATATTATTTAAATAATGAATGCAAACCATGATGGTGACTTTACACTTCACTAGAAAGAAACAGTAGCTTCCTCTGAATCATTTGACGTATAACACTTGATACTGATTGAAAGAAAAG
Source organism: Neoarius graeffei (assembly GCF_027579695.1). Taxonomy (NCBI): domain Eukaryota; kingdom Metazoa; phylum Chordata; class Actinopteri; order Siluriformes; family Ariidae; genus Neoarius; species Neoarius graeffei. Next base: position 59,219,080 of record NC_083588.1, read on the forward strand.
CTCAGAATTGACAGAAATATAAAACCACGTCCAGGCGTTTCTTTGTCTATGTCGGCTTTAGAGGGTTATAAACTCAATCCTTCGTTGACAGGACGTGTTGAGTCAAGTTTTGATATTTCTGTGTGCTTTTAATGATGAAAAATTAATCTTTGTCATTAAAAAAACCCACTGATTTTGGTGTTCACCTTGATGTCTGCCTTTTAAACATAACATCTTGAACATTACAAACGTTTACTGATTTCTTCAATCAGAAGGAAGAATCCTGACTCCAGCTCGACTCTATCAAATCAACGGAGGTCCACAGGGAAGGATATCGTTTTCCTCTTTTTCATTCATCTCTCAGCAAGGAAAACATCTCTGGTTTGCGTGTCCGGGTTGTTTGTGCTTTCTTATTGTCATAATCGGGACAAATATGTCTTTCTTCCTCAGATCCTTTCCCTCTCTCCCCCGTGTCTCTGTTTACCTCTCACATCGCTTCCTTTATCCCTGTCTGTCTTCCATAGCAGATTTTTATAGCCATCTTGAAAGAGACACTGCCCGCTGGCTCGGGCTCTGGTGGTGGTGTGTATTTAGTTCTCCATTCTGATTGGTCAGAAGGTACTGATTAATTTTCTATAACAGCATCTATCACAGAGACTCTGGCAATTAAAAAAAAAAACACCCACAAAAACTATTTTTTAATGAAAATGTATTGCTTAGTAAATTAAAAAAAAACATATATTTGATATGGTGAACGTTTTATGGAAGGAGTCTCCAGTTTCAACACAGTCAAAACATTTTCCACAACAATTATAGGATTTTGCACTTTGTAAATTCTTAGTAACTTAGTCACCTACAATTCTTTGTCTTATTAACATCAATAAAGAGAAAAAAAGAGACTCTGGTGACTGAATGACTGTTTATAGCTAAAGGAGCGCAGAAGACAATGATGGGACAGGATGCAATAGGTTGCTTTCCTGTTTTCCTTTTATTTTTTGTGCTGTTAAATGAATACACTACTGTTCAAAAGTTTGGGGTCACTTTGAAATGTCCTTATTTTTGAAAGAAAAGCACTGTTCTTTTCAATGAAGATCACTTTAAACTAATCAGAAATCCACTCTATACATTGCTAATGTGGTAAATGACTATTCTAGCTGCAAATGTCGTCTGGTTTTTGGTGCAATATCTCCATAGGTGTATAGAGGCCCATTTCCAGCAACTCTCACTCCAGTGTTCTAATGGTACAATGTGTTTGCTCATTGCCTCAGAAGGCTAATGGATGATTAGAAAACCCTTGTACAATCATGTTAGCACAGCTGAAAACAGTTGAGCTCTTTAAGGCCCGGTCACACAGCACTCCGCGTCTATATCACGTACAAAAAGATACAAAAATCAGGTGGACGTGGTCGTAAGTGGTAATTTTTGGTCAATTTTGGCTTTGCCGTGCTTTGTACAGGGTATGGCCGTCGGCGGCTGTTTCACTGCCATAGCACTGCCAAATCACGGGTAACCGCGGCTCAGCGTCGTTGGAAGAGCGGCTTGCTGCGCATATAAAAGCGGTAGGATATGTTGAGCCTGTATCAGTTGGTTCTGTTGGTGCTGGAGCATTAAGATGAGGAGATCACAGCGTTGAGGGTTCATGTTCACCCCTTGACATCTAGACTGCAAGTGCCGAGGTCTCAGAAAATTACGGTATTTACATGCCGCAAATCAGAAGTGATGCAGAAGTGATTAGACAGTGATCAATCGAACTTAGAACTTGTTTGAGACGTCGTTTAACGGGCTTAGACAGTGCTATGTACGCGGAAAAATCCATTTCTCAGTGATAAGCCGCTAAACACACTCTATATCCCGTGATACCAACACGTAACACCCGTCCGATGACCGTGCTCTGCCCGTGATAGACCGCCAAACTTTCGCGTCTTACCACGTCTCCCCAAGTTTTAATAACGGCCAGGACACTGATTATCACGTGTTTTTCACCTGTGTTGCACGTCTTTACCACGTGTGCCGGCCGTGGTTGTCCGCGGTCTAAAGTTTTGAGCAGTCCAAAACTTTTTGCCGCGTCCGACGCCGTTCCGATTTTCCCCTGCGTCCTGTCACGTCTGTATATCGACTGTAACACGTCTTAACTTCGACATCAACACGAACAATATCGTCTGCTTCACGGGAGAGCACTTTTTGACGGGTTTTGGCCGTGATAAAGCCGTAAAGCGCTGTGTGACCGGGCCTTTAGAGAAGCTATAAAACTGACCTTCCTTTGAGCAGATTGAGTTTCTGGAGCATCACATTTGTGGGGTCGATTAAATGCTCAAAATGGCCAGAAAAATGTCTTGACTATATTTTCTATTCATTTTACAACTTATGGTGGGAAATAAAAGTGTGACTTTTCATGGAAAACACAAAATTGTCTGGGTGACCCCAAACTTTTGAACGGTAGTGTATAAAGCCACGCAGGTGCTCTGGACACACACACACACATACACACAACACATTCTTTATAAAATAAAATATAATCTCATCCCATCGATCAGAAATCCAGGAGGAAGTGTTTCTCAGTAAACACACCACAGTTCAATAGGAGACCAGTGGCCTTACCATGTGTGTGTTTGTGTGTGTGGCTTTATAATCATTTATCAGTCTCATTGCCTTTTCAACCTTGTTCCTTATTTGTCACGCTCAACTCTGTGTGTGTGTGTGTGTGTGTGTGTGAGAGAGAGAGAGAGAGAGAGAGAGAGAGATCCCATCCTGCTGGGTACTGAGAGGATGTGTTTGGGTTTCATTCCAAACCAATATGAATCCAAAGAGACAGAAGAGTGATGAGGACTGGCTGCATTCTATAATAATAATAATAATAATGGGCAGCACGGTGGTGTAGTGGTTAGCACTGTTGCCTCACAGCAAGAAGGTCTGGGTTTGAGCCCCATGGCTGGCGAGGGCCTTTCTGCGTGGAGTTTGCATGTTCTCCCCGTGTCTGCGTGGGTTTCCTCCGGGTGCTCCAGTTTCCCCCACAGTCCAAAGACATGCAGGTTAGGTTAACTGGTGACTCTAAATTGACCGTAGGTGTGAATGTGAGTGTGAATGGTTGTCTGTGTCTATGTGTCAGCCCTGTGATGACCTGGCGACTTGTCCAGGGTGTACCCTGCCTTTCGCCCGTAGTCAGCTGGGATAGGCTCCAGCTTGCCTGCGACCCTGTAGAACAGGATAAAGCGGCTAGAGATAATGAGATGAGATGAGAATGAATAATAATAATAATAATAATAATTCTATGAAATGTAGTCATATGCATGTTTCCTAAAAAAAAAGTTTTTTTTTCTTTTTTAACAATTATCCCCATGGCAGTCATCAGCAAAATTTTTGGCACCCTGCAAACAAGCATCAAACCTTTATATATATATATATATATATATATATATATATATATATATATATATGAAACAGCCTCTACTTTAAACATGTGTACATATGTACATTATTGACATCATAACTCCCACCAACATAAAACTCGGTTGCATCTGCCAGGAGGTTAATACATAGCCACAGATGGGTCTTGATTTCAAATGTACATTCTTACCAATGAAAAACATGAATGTGAATTTAACCACCATCTCAGTCTCCGGAGTTGAAGAGGCGTGTCCAAGTGAGAAAACCAGTTATTTTTTAAATGTTCTGGATGAAGAAGGGTCCATGATGTCCGAATTTAGACATGACAGGAAGAGACTGGGTTCTGTTTATCTCTTGCTTCAGCAAATGTTAATAAATTAATGTTGCTAGAAACAGGGGGAAGTCATGGCCTAATGGTTAAAGAAGTAGCTTTGGGACCAAAAGGTTTCCAGTTCAATTCCCTGGACCAGCAGGAATGGCTGAAATGCCCTTGAGCAAAGCACCGAACCCCTAACTGCTCCTCAGGCTACTCTGGGTTGTATGTTGTGCGTCGCTCTGGATAAGAGCGTCTGCTAAATCCTGTTAATGTAACTGATATATCTGCAGGCAAACTTTACTCATGCAGAAGGATTTTTAAATTCACTTTAGTCCAAAATTGTAATCATATTCCTGCCACTCAAGTCCATTCAGTACTTGTGCACATATATTTGAGTATCTGGAGTGTCTATCAATCCACAAACTGTGAAATAAGACAGCCAAGTCAGTTTCTTTTGTTCTGCCCAATTCAGAAAAAGTGAGCATCAACAAGCGGTTCAGATTCGGCTCCTCTTTCTAAGTCACAAGCGGCGCTTATTAGAATGATCCCGCCCCTCATCTGAGTATCTCCATTCATGGCATGAGAACCACCTTTGTGAATGAATATTCATGAGGAAAGTGCAACCTTCTTTCACCAGCCAATAGATGACTTGCAACCATGTGATCAAAATGTGCTACATCATGAGCGTCCGCCATGATGGTGGATAAACAAAGCAACTAGGATGGCAGCCACTGAAAGCACGTCTGTAAACAATGCTGAATTTTCTCAGTATTACCACGATTTGAACGGTCGAGTAAAGATTCGATATTAAGAAAAGATAGATATGTGTGGTTTTGACCCATATTATTTTAAAAAGTCAGCCTTTTCTGAAGATAAGATGCTTCTACGGACCATCAAGTACCCAGATATCGTGTTCTATCTGGTTCGGCTGCCGAAGCATCAAGTTTGACCTTGGACAAAATATAGCCCATTTTCTGAGTGGGTGCCCAGTCTGGATTGTTTCTATCGTATAATTTTACTGGCGCTCCTGGAAGCCAAATGGTAATACACGTGTTAAAATTATAACAACAACCGAGTGAACCATGACAAAAGAATGCTCATTTTATAGTAAAATTCTAGCAACACAAAATAAAATTCTTCCATGATTTTATCGAGAAAGCTTTTGGATTTCACCTGAGATAAAATGTTTACTGCAAACACGAGCTGTTTTGGTTTTAGCCTCTGTTAGATCAGCCCTGCCGATGTTGTTCAGCCATGCTCGTCTCCTCTCTGTACTAAGCCTCAGACTTTCCTCGCCCTCTTTCCGAATCACGGGCGGAATTCTAAAAAATCGGAATGTGCCACGGTCACGAGTACCGTTGTAACAACAACCATATACAGCACAAATATATGGCATAGCTAAAAGAACGCTTAAAGCAGTGGAAAAACAAAGAGAGTTTTGCACGCCTGACTATGTTTTGTATGGAATTGTAGTACTTAGAGTGGTTGGGTGGAGCACAGAAGTACGGCAGGCCAGAACTGAGTTACAAAAACTCTTTATTGTGACACTTTTCAGTCGTCCATAAACTCCCAGCCACACAGACATGCACACACACATCAGTTGTCTGGTTGGGGAGAGAGCCCCCTTCCTCTGCTCTCTCTCTCCTTTTATAGGGCGCGGTCACTGGGGAAAACACACAAACACAGGTTAACTAACATCAGGTGTAGTGATTCTGCCACTTACCTTCCCTGACTCCTCCCTCCATTCAAAGACTGACACTTGACCACGCCCCCGCTGCCACATACCCCCACCGCCCGACTCAGGCTGGGGAGCCATCTGGCCTGCAGCCGACTCCCCCCCCCCAATGGGAGAGGAAGTCCGCCATGATCATCTGCGCCCCCGGCCTGTGGATCACCTTGAACTTAAATGGCTGGAGTGCCAGATACCAACGGATGATCCTTCATGCGGTGGAGCCACTGGAGGGGCGTGTGGTCCGAACAGAGGGTGAAAGGGTGTCCCAGTAGGTAGTAGCGGAGGGCGAGGACCGCCCACTTGATGGCAAGGCACTCTTTCTCTATAGTGCTATAGTGGCCCTCCCGCACCGACAGCTTTCTGCTAATGTACAGCATGGGACGATCCTCCCCCTCCACCTCCTGGGACAAAACAGCCCCCTGTCTGATGCGTCCATCTGCAAAACAAAGGGGAGAGCGAAGTCAGGGGAGTGTAACAGTGGCCCCCCGCACAGTGCAGCCTTTACCTCCGAGAAAGCCCGCTGGCATTGCTGCATCCACTGGACCAGATCTGGTGCCCCCTTTTTAGTGAGATCAGTCAGCAGGCTGGTGACGTACGAATAATTAGGTATAAACCTATGATAGTAGCCAGCCAGCCCCAGGAACTGTCTCACCCCCTTTGTGGTCTTGGGCCTCGGGCAGGCCGCAATCGCTGCTGTCTTATTAATTTGGGGACGCACCTGCCCATTGCCCAAGTGGAAGCCCAGATACCGTACTTCCATCCGCCCAATCGCACACTTCTTCGGGTTGGCTGTGAGACCTGCTCACCTCAGCGACCTAAGGACGGCCCTTAGATGTTGCAAATGCCGCTGCCAGTCATTACTATAGATTATAATGTCATCCAGGTATGTGGCCGCTTAGGTGGCGTGGGGGCGGAGGACCCTATCCATAAGCCGCTGGAACGTAGCGGGCGCCCCAAACAGCCCAAAAGGAAGTATGACAAACTGGTGTAAGCCAAACGGTGTGGAAAAGGCTGTTTTCTCTCGGGATAATGGAGTCAAGGGGATCTGCCAATATCCCTTTGTCAAATCCAGTGTCGAATAAAACCGAGCCGTGCCTAGTCAATCAAGTAACTCATCAATATGAGGCATTGGGTACACATCGAATTTAGACACTGCGTTGACTTTTCTATAGTCCACACAGAACCGGACCGACCCGTCGGCCTTGGGGACCAAGACCACCGGGCTGCTCCTGTCACTGTGAGACTCCTCAATGATGCCCATGTCGAGCATGGCCTCGAGTTCTTCCCGAACCACCTTTTTCTTGTGTTTGGGCAGCCTGTAAGGGCGGCTGCGCACTACCACCCCCAGGGGCGTCTCAATGTGGTGTTCTATGAGGTGGATTCGGCCGGGCAGGGGTGAGAATGCGTCCGAAATTTCGGCTTGCAACTGGGCAACCTCCATGAGTTGGGTCGAGGAGAGGTGGTCTCCACAGGGGACCGAAGTGGTAGTCAATGTTCCCTTTTGAACCTCTGGCCCCAGCTCTGCCTTCTCTGGAACCAACGCCATGGGGACCTCCTCGTTCCAAAGTTTTAGCAGATTGAGGTGGTAAATCTGTATCGCCCCACCCCTGTCCATTCGCCTCACCTCATAGTTGATGTCCCCGACTCGCCGTGTGACCTCAAAGGGTCGCTTATGAATTTTTTAAGTATATTTTTGAGGGTGTGATTAAACCGTTCGACTAAGCCGTTGTGGGTGATAAACGCTGGTGCGGATTGGCTTAATTCCCAGTAACCCATACAGTTCGCGTAGTGTGCGTGACATAAACGTAGTGCCTTGATCAGTCAGAATCTCTTTGGGGATTCCAAATACAGGAATGTTGCCGGACTCTGCATTTGTATATCCACCAACATGGCCGACATCTGGGTTTCTATTTTGCTTTGACTTCACTTGCAAGTCAAGGATCAAGTAGCACTTTCTTATGAATGAATATTCATGAGGAAAGTACTACCTGATTGGCCAGTGAAAGAAGGTGGTGGGGTGAGCAGTGGCTCAGTATTATGTAAAGGAACAGGAGCTCAAATCAGCTGTTTTGAACAGAGTTGTTCAGACAGGGTGAGAAGGGAGCTGTGGGGCTTTACTCTTGTGGTATTTTGAAATGCAGTGCAAAGCATGTCCAAAACATTTCATTAAGACCTCAGAGAACTGTCAATTTATTATATATCGACATGGTGGTGCAGTAGCCTGGGCCCGCCCATCCTAAGCGTGACGCAACACAAGGGCCTATTGCGAGCTTAGTCTGGCCAGGCAAGCTATCTACAGCTCTTCCAAGCTCCTGAAAAATCAGGAACCAATCAACTTTGAGCATCTCCAACGGCCCTGGGTAGAGGCGTGTTCAAGGCAGTGACGTAGTAGAACTGCGACCGGAAGCCATAGATTGTTTACAGAATCTATGCCGGAAGCGCTTCATTCACGCTTCCGCATCTATTACGCATAGATGCTGTATTGAAAGCATTCAACGGGAAGTTCTCATTGAAAACGGAGCAAAGAGCAGCCCTGGAGGTATTTATTGAAAGGAAGGACGTTTTCGCCTTGCTCCCGACCGGCTTCGGTAAGAGTTTAATCTACCAGTTAGCCCCGTCGCGTCGCATACGTCAGAGGAAAGAGTGATGTGATTGGTTTAAGCTTCGTCACAGCCTTTTCTGGCTTCGACCAGTAGCAAACTGAGGCATTTCAGGGAGGCGGGTCAACCACGGGCTCAGGGAAATGGTTGGGCTTAATATCTTGGCCAGACCAATAGCTCATAGAGCTTTGTTGCGTTAGTCAGACTAGTGGTGTAGTGCTTAGTGCTGTTGCATCACAGCAAGAAGGTTCTGGGTTTGAGCCCAGCAGCTGATGGGCGGCCTTTCTGTGTGGAGTTTGCATGTTTGTCTCCCCGTGTCCGTGTGGGTTTCGTCCGGTTGCTCCGGTTTCCCCCACGGTCGAAAGACATGCGGTTAGGTTAACATGGGGTGGGCTTGGGCTGAAGTGCCCTTGAGCAAGGCACCTAACCCCCAACTGCTCCCAAGCACTGTAGCGTAGCTGCCCACTGCTCTGGGTATGTGTGTGTGCTCATTGCTCACATGTGTACATTCACTGCTTCAGATGGGTTAAATGCAGAGAGGAATTTCGCTGTGCTTAAGTGTACATGCGATAAATGAAGTTCTTCTTCTTCTTTAACATCCTGTCCCATTTCTTACAACCTGATTTTAAGAACGTAAGAACAAACATCGTGGCTGTGAATGAATCAGACAGTTATCCCACATACATCATCATAAAATTAACTTATAATACCACATGAGAAAACTTTTACCATTACAGTTGAGGAATTAGCCTAACCAGAACCCTAACCATAAAACACACACACACTTCTTTATAACTCTGCCCATACCCACATCACTCATTGTCTTCTTCAAATCAGATCTCGATCCTGAGAGCCTCAGTGGAAAATATCTTTATTATTTTTCTGTTGATTTTGCCTCGTGTTTGGGATTGCTATCCTTCATCATGATGACACATTCACATTTGGATTGAAATTTGAGTTTATTTTTGGGATTAATTGTAAAATCGATGCTCATTTGACTTTCCCCCCGCCATTCAAAAATCTATGCGGTGCGCAAACTTTTGCACTCAATTCTAGTCTATATCTATAAAAATGCAGGATTAATTTTAATAAACCTAACTGAATGGTGTGTTGATGCTTTTTATAGATTCTTCCATCTGTTTACACAGTCTTCCTTTCTCTCCTCAGTGTGTGTGTGTGTGTGTGTGTGTGTGTGCGTGAAGAGTGATGGGCTGTGGCCTTAAAACGAACCAAGTTTCACTCTTACACTGCTCTTAAATCATGAAGCAGCATGTTAAAAGGGCACTGCATGATCCAGGGTTTCTGCTCCATCTCTGTCAGTAATTGCATGTGTGTGTGTGTGTGTGTGTGTTTTTCCGTATGGTAAAGATGGGAATGGAACTGAATGCATGTGAGCGTTCCCTCAATGTGGAATGAATAGTAAAGGGTTGTGTCTTGTCTTTAAAAAGCACATAACTTGCTAATCTGAGAGTCCAGGCCATGCAAAAGGGAGAGAGAGAGCGAGAGAGAGTCAAATCTCCACTAATCCCCGAGCTTCACAAGACCAAACAGTATAAATGAAATCCATTAGCATGCCCGCTTTTCTCACAATGCAATACATTATTTAGGTTCGTTCTGAACTCCAAAGAGGAAAAAAAAGCCTAAGCTTGGCTTTGAGCTAAAAGCTATTTAATTAGCCCTCAGTGATGAATCAATGAAGCTGTTGTTAGAGCCAGGTCTGAATTTGACTTAAAGGAGATATGCAGAGCTATGGCCTCACTTTTTGTTTACAAATGCCTTGAGACCTCAAGAATGGCACAGGAATAGTTTTAAGCATTAACAATAAATCTAATATAGTAATTTTTACGATTAAAATGATTCATATACCGTAGGTAGCGGTCTGAGTGAATGACCTTGACATCTGTGACGTCACTGCAGGAAGGCTATCGGTCTCATCGCCATTTCTGCTATACTAAAACACAGAGCTGACTGCAACTCCGATTCTTCATTTTGAGCTAATTTATCGCCATAGCACATAGATGTGTTTTTGGCCGGTGCAGCAACACTACAGAAGGTGGATTTAAGTTGCATTCATGGCCCAAGAATATCCAAACTGCAAAGCTTTGGATGCGTTTTGCGAGAAATTCATGGGCACATTTTACTGATGACTCGTACAAAACCTCTGATCTGTTGAGGAGCGTTGGCTATAAGCCTGTGTTGAAAGAGGGTGCAGTACCAACAATTAAGGGAAAAGAAAACTACAAGAAAAGGAAAGTAAGTTCAGTTGCACCAGTTCTCCAGGAGTGTGAGCCGAGCAGTAATGGCGGAGTACTCCGTATGGAGAAAATGGAAAATGAGTGGACGAGTCATCAGATTTCTTTGCTAGATATGCTTCCCTCAGCAGCAATATCTTGCCCTTATGTGAAAGAAGCAAATGAATGAAGAACTGAACAAAGAACTGAAAATCAGATTGTTTCAAAACAATCGGCCACAAGGTCGACCTTCAAGAAGCAAGAACACAGACAGGTAAGATGTGACTCTCATTTGGTTACATCACAACAACAACAACACTCATTGTTTACCTGCATTTAGATTAATACAACCCCGATTCCAAAAAAGTTGGGACAAAGTACAAATTGTAAATAAAAACGGAATGCAATAATTTACAAATCTCAAAAACTGATATTGTATTCACAATAGAACATAGACAACATATCAAATGTCGAAAGTGAGACATTTTGAAATTTCATGCCAAATATTGGCTCATTTGAAATTTCATGACAGCAACACATCTCAAAAAAGTTGGGACAGGGGCAAAAAGAGACTGGAAAAGTCAAAAGTACAAAAAAGGAACAGCTGGAGGACCAAATTGCAACTCATTAGGTCAATTGGCAATAGGTCATTAACATGACTGGGTATAAAAAGAGCATCTTGGAGTGGCAGCGGCTCTCAGAAGTAAAGATGGGAAGAGGATCACCAATCCCCCTAATTCTGCACCGACAAATAGTGGAGCAATATCAGAAAGGAGTTCGACAGTGTAAAATTGCAAAGAGTTTGAACATATCATCATCTACAGTGCATAATATCATCAAAAGATTCAGAGAATCTGGAAGAATCTCTGTGTGTAAGGGTCAAGGCCGGAAAACCATACTGGGTGCCCGTGATCTTTGGGCCCTTAGACGGCACTGCATCACATACAGGCATGCTTCTGTATTGGAAATCACAAAATGGGCTCAGGAATATTTCCAGAGAACATTATCTGTGAACACAATTCACCGTGCCATCCGTCGTTGCCAGCTAAAAGTCTATAGTTCAAAGAAGAAGCCGTATCTAAACATGATCCAGAAGCGCAGACGTCTTCTCTGGGCCAAGGCTCATTTAAAATGGACTGTGGCAAAGTGGAAAACTGTTCTGTGGTCAGACGAATCAAAATTTGAAGTTCTTTATGGAAATCAGGGATGCCGTGTCATTCGGACTAAAGAGGAGAAGGACGACCCAAGTTGTTATCAGCGCTCAATTCAGAAGCCTGCATCTCTGATGGTATGGGGTTGCATTAGTGCATGTGGCATGGGCAGCTTACACATCTGGAAAGACACCATCAATGCTGAAAGGTATATCCAGGTTCTAGAGCAACATATGCTCCCATCCAGATGACGTCTCTTTCAGGGAAGACCTTGCATTTTCCAACATGACAATGCCAAACCACATACTGCATCAATTACAGCATCATGGCTGCGTAGAAGAAGGGTCCGGGTACTGAACTGGCCAGCCTGCAGTCCAGATCTTTCACCCATAGAAAACATTTGGCACATCATAAAACAGAAGATACGACAAAAAAGACCTAAGACAGTTGAGCAACTAGAATCCTACATTAGAGAAGAATGGGTTAACATTCCTATCCCTAAACTTGAGCAACTTGTCTCCTCAGTCCCCAGACGTTTACAGACTGTTGTAAAGAGAAAAGGGGATGTCTCACAATGGTAAACATGGCCTTGTCCCAACTTTTTTGAGATGTGTTGTTGTCATGAAATTTAAAATTACCTAATTTTTCTCTTTAAATGATGCATTTTCTCAGTTTAAACATTTGATATGTCATCTATGTTCTATTCTGAATAAAATATGGGATTTTGAAACTTCCACATCATTGCATTCCGTTTTTATTGACAATTTGTACTTTGTCCCAACTTTTTTGGAATCGGGGTTGTACATGTAACTTGTATTGTGTGTTTAACTTACTGGTATAAGATTATTTAATTTGCTTCAGAATGTGATTGTCTCAGTTCATCTGATTATTTAATTAGCCTTTTATGTTTTATGAGTGAAAATGCATGCATGTACATGTATGTTGCATAAGTTATAACGCCTATCCTGTTTTAATGGGAGTCACATGGGACGGTCAGTTCAATTCCATCCAATTCTCTAGACGGCTTTGTTCTCTGGCTTTATTGCGTAAGGTGGGGGCCTCTGTGGCTAAAGTGTTACTATCGGATTCAATTTCCGATGGTTTGAACTGATACAGTTCTACATGTATAACAGTAGCATGCGCACACTCCAATTTCAGGACTATCACAGTCAGATGGATTACTATCTGAGGAATCTGAAGAATCTCCAATAAATCTGAACGAAGAGGCCATTGCAACCACTCTCGCCTGCCGAGTCTGGCTTTGGTCTATAACACCGGTTCCCACTGTGACGTCACCCACTCAAGGCTGGCTGGCTCAGCGGGGCAGCTCGAATACCAACTTTGTGGTCGATTTTAACTCTCAAAAAAATATATTTTTTTATTCCCAATTATGCAGCATACAAGAGTCAAGGATGGAGATACTATCCACTCAGAAATGTATTTAAAAATAAAGGTTCTGTGTATTTCCTTTAACGTGGGTTCCACCAATCACACCGAGTGCTTGATTTTATTTTATACGTAGCCTGACTTAGATCAGAGTGGAAACAAAGAACAGAGTGAATTTGCTTCATTGCTGCTGATGAAAAAAAAATTATTTGTAGGCGGCAAGGTGGTGTAGTGGTTAGTATTGTTGCCTCACAGCAAGAAGGTTCTGGGTTTGAGCCCAGTGGCTGACGGGGGCCTTTCTGTGCAGAGTTTGCATGTTCTCCCCGTGTCTGTGTGGGTTTCCTCCGGGTGCTCCAGTTTCCCTCACAGTCCAAAGACATGCAGGTTAGGTTAACTGGTGACTCTAAATTGACCGTAGGTGTGAATGTGAGTGTGAGTGCATACATGTCAACCCCTTTGGGCATCCACCTGTAGTATCAGAGGAAGAAATCCATAAAATCAACATAAAATCCTTATCGCCTTCGAATCGCACCAAACTTAATAAATAAATAAGTAAATATAACTTGCCTGAGAACTTTGTCCAGCATGTCGAAAATCGCCTCGCCCGTGCCGATATTGCACACGGGCATGTCTATGATTCTTGACTTCGCCCCTCTGTTTATGTCGAAGATCCGCACCAAAACGGCCAGTCGCTTGTCCGTCTTTTTGTCGTTGGATTCGTCGATCATCAAGGAAAATGGCGACGTCCGGCAGTGCTGGATGATCGGTAGTGTAGCTTCGGGGGCCAAGCTCTTTTTGATTATTTGCGTTGTTTTGGTGCGCCTACAGCTGATAGATTTTGCAATCGTACTGTCCGTGCAAATTCGCGGCAACAGTTCTGTCAGGTGGTCCGCGACGGCTAGCGGCAAATTGTGCTGAGCAATAAAATTACAGATCGTAACTTCTGCTCTTATCACACTTGTTGGTTGATCATCGGTCTTAGGCTTTGCAAACATCGTCATTTGCGGCTGATTCTGTTTCTGGTGCAAATTTCGCTGATGTAGTTTGGACCTCATGTGTTCCCTCATGTCGTAAACTCCAGACGCCGCAACTTTTATATCTCGCACACAAACTGTGCAGTGCGCGTACTCCTCATTTTTTGCCTGAACAATGACACCATTAAATGTCTCCTTCCAGTCAGGAAGATACCGCCCGCCGTATCTCATTTTCTTTCTCGGTGTTCCCATTCTTTCACTCAGCAGACGCTATTCAAAATCTCTCAGGTGTAAACAATGTCGCTCTGCACAATGAGAAAATCGTTCGAACAATGACTGTTTGGCGCGTTTAAATGCAGATCGTGCGCATGACTGGAACGAGCGAAGTCTCGCAGTCGCGATACTGCACGAGGCTTGAGGAATAAACATCCGGTTTCACATAGTCTGGGTTATCTGCCCCTGCATACACGCTGTTCTTTGTCTATAAATCGAGCTTTTGTATGTTTTTGCGACGATCAGCTGACGATGTTCAAGTAAGATACACAAAATAAATTTAGGTCAGAAAATACTGAAAATCCGTAAGACTTTGTTTATACGCCCGTACGCCCTTGAAATGAGCTAAAATCCGTATAATTTCCGGACAATCCGTATAGGTTGACATGTATGTGAGTGTGAATGTGGTTGTTTGTCTCTATGTGTCAACCCTGCGATGACTTGTCCAGGGTGTACCCTGCCTCTTGCCCATAGTCAGCTGGGATAGGCTCCAGCTTGCCAGCGACCCTGCACAGGATAAGCGGTTGTGGATAATGGATGGATGTTTATTAATTGTTTTTCAAAGTGATAAAATGCACACAATTTTTTTCATTTTGCACTGAAGCTGTAAAGTTCATGTAGCCAATAAGTAACTTGTACAAAGAGTCAACACCAAAATTATTTATTTTAAAAGATCCTACTATCCAACTATATTGATGATGACATATTTCTGATTTTGAATGGTCTGAATTGTGATCTCCAGGCTTTCTGCACCATATCTCAACAATCTAAGGTCCCTGGTGGAAGCCAGGGCCTAAAGGTTAGAGAAGCAGCTTTAATACCAAAAGGTTGCTGGTTTGATTCCCTGAACCAGCAGTGCCACCTCCTTCTACGTCCATGGCTGAAGTGCCCTTGAGCAAGGCACCTCACTCCCAACTGCTCCCTGGGTGTGTGGGCTCACATCCCAAGATGGGTTAAATGCAGAGAAAGAATTCCATTGTGCTCTATTGTACATGTGATGAATAAAGGATTCAAATTCCAGTTTTACTGATTCAATGTGGGTGGTGTAGTGTTAGCACTGTTGCCTCACAGTAAGAAGGTTCGAACCTCACAGCTGATGGGGGCCTTTCTGCATGGAGTTTGCATGTTGTCTGTGTAGGTTTCCTCTCACAGTTCAAAAACATGCAGATTAGGTAAAATACCCAGCCACTGGGGTTGTACAAGTCAGTGTATAATTAGTGCCAGTCCCAAACCTGGATAGATTGGAGAGGGTTGCATTAGGAAGGGCATCCGGTGTAAAACCTATGCCAAAACAAAGCCCCAGTGTGAAATTAGCATGAGCTAAACTGGTTATTAACCTTCTGATCAAATGTGATAGTCACCAAATTAATTTTTTTTTGGATTACATGACACGACAAATTAGACATTTACATCACGCTCTTCACCAAACCCACAGATAGAAATAAACTTTTACACTATTCAAGCTATCATTTGATCACCCTCAAAAAACGTTTGCCCTTTCATCAGTTTCTTAGGACTAGATGCAACTCATTTACACAAGGGATGATTTACACAAGGGATGATGGACCAGGCATTTATAAAGAAAAACAGAACTGAATTATTCACCAAATGTGAACCCAAAAAGCCCAGAAAGTGAAGAGTTTGGTTCCAAAATGCGATAAATGCCAATTTTGAAAAACTGAAACTTCTGCCACCAAACCATCAGCAATTATCCTATCTTACTCGTACCATATTCAGTTTTTGCCAAAACGCGATATCTGCCATTGGTTTACACACCGCATTACAGCCTTTCATTCCAAAACGCAACAAGCGCCATCACCGATTTTTCTCAAAACCAGACATATCCATTTGGCCAATCAGAGGTCACCATTGGCGTGAAGTCTTCTTAGATGGCTGCGCCCATGAAGTAGGAAGTCACTTCAACACGTCTCGCATTTATTGAACAATTTCACACTGAATTATGAATAATTTCGATAAAATAATCTAAGAAAATCTATAAAATAAAATAATCTGTCATGAACGAATACGGTTAAATACACTTTAAATAGAAAGGGATATGTAGCATTTTGGGGAAAAATGCCGTGGCGTGGATATGTAGCGACTTGACAAAAAAAAATTACTTGGTTCAGTTAAAAGCTGTTAATTAGTTCTGGATTTCATTTTTGAAGTTTATTATCATTAAGGAGTTAATCAATAAATTTTAAAACAGGATACAGTGGTTTTCCTTTTATCACTTCCTGTAATCAGAAAAAGTGATTTTTCTCGAAACAGTGGAATTGGATATATAGCGTTTTGGAACCAAACTCTTCAAGTATTCTCTTGTGTACTTAATACGACCTGTTCACCACTCATGGGGTATGTAATGTTGTGTGGGAGGAAAAAAAAAATACACTGGAACATTTTATATAAAGAAATTTTTAACTCTTACACTTTTGTCCTTTTCTAGAGCAAAGAATGTCCAGGACACACTGATCTGGTACACGTAAAACCTCCATTCACCAGGGACGTTTGGACAATGACATGATTTTTCCTTGGTGAAACTGTGCTGCAAAAAAGTACAACAAACATGCAGCTCTAATAACGTTGTCAACCTTCTTGCATGTGTCAAATGTAGCATCCGATATGCATGAAAAACAAATAGACAATTTAGTTTTAGAATCAATGAACATAAAAGATCCTAAACCAGCTGTTGCAAGACACTTTGCAGATTTGGCAGTCTGTTGCATTGATATGATGATTTCTAAACATCGTGCTGAAAATATGGAGCAAATTTAACTCCAATGTGAATGCAGATCGTACATCTTCTAGCTTAAAACGCTACATCCTAGTGGCTTAAATGAAGAATTCGATATGACCAGGTTTCTGTGACTCAAATCTTATCGTCTTTTTATACCGGTGTGTCCCAAATGTCTTTGCAATGATCTAATCTGTTGTCACTTGGCTTCATGGGTGCTCAATCAAGCCCTAGCTCACTGATTAGATGCACCTGTATAGTAACCCAGATAAAGAGTGACTCATCACGCATTGCTCAATGTACACTGAGGAAAGTCCACCATAGACAGAAAAGTTTTCACTTTTGCACTCAATGCAACTTTACACACTTATTCATGGTCTGTACAGCCCTGCAATGTGACAAATATAAATATTTAAAATCCAGACTCTCATCTGAATTCCTGTTCTTGTTCTCTGGGCGCAAGTTGTTCCTCATTGCACCACACTTCAACCTAACATGGACAAATAATTGTGAAAATAAATGAAATACAGGGCCGGCACGGTGGTGTAGTGGTTAGCGCTGTTGCCTCACAGCAAGAAGGTCCGGGTTCGAGCCCTGTGGCCGGCGAGGGCCTTTCTGTGTGGAGTTTGCATGTTCTCCCCGTGTCCACGTGGGTTTCCTCCGGGTGCTCCGGTTTCCCCCACAGTCCAAAGACATGCAGGTTAGGTTAACTGGTGACTCTAAATTGACCGTAGGTGTGAATGTGAGTGTGAATGGTTGTCTGTGTCTATGTGTCAGCCCTGTGATGACCTGGCGACTTGTCCAGGGTGTACCCCGCCTCTTGCCCGTAGTCAGCTGGGATAGGCTCCAGCTTGCCTGCGACCCTGTAGAACAGGATAAAGCAGCTAGAGATAATGAGATGAGATGAGAAATGAAATACAATACATTACACAGATAATTCAAGATTTACACTCATACTATTGGACAAACCATTTTCTAAAAAAAAAATCTTTTTCATAAGAACATCTACTTTTCATTAACAATGCATAATGAATCCCACAAACTGCCAGCTTATTTCAGCCCAATAAGGAAGTTAAGACTTGACCATTGGATGGATTTTTCAACATGATGATGACAAATTTAATTCCAAAGCAGAACCGAAATAGCATTCTGGATTCGAAACCCATGGGGGGGGGGCCCAAGAGACAATGTAAGATTCTAGCTAAAAACTCAGCGCAGATTTCTGAATGTCCATTCTTTTTCGGTTCTAGAAATAAGTGCTTATAGAACACCTGAAGTGTCCATTCAAGAGCAAAGCAAAGAATTAAGGCTTTAATAAATATTTTTATTATGAGAGTGCCAATACTTTTGAACTTTACAACCATAGTACCAGTCAAAAGTTTGGACGCACCTACTGATTCATAGTTCTTTTTTTCCCCCCATATTTTGTATTTTCTACATTGTAGAACAATACTGAAGACATCAAAAATTTTGGCTGGGTCCCATGGTGTCCTGGTCTCTATGCACACCTCTCGCACCATCATAAGGGGGAAAAAAGCAAGAGACAATGTAAGGTTCTAGCTAAAAACTCAGCAGTTTTCTGAATGTCCATTATTTTTCGGTTCTAGAAATAAGTGCTTTCTAAGTCAATGCTTTTCACATTTTCCTATGAAAGGGATAGCTCATTATTTATACTTCATTCATTACTCATATGACCTTTACCCCAAACCCAAACCTTTATCTCATCTCATCTCATTATCTCTAGCCGCTTTATCCTTCTACAGGGTCGCAGGCAAGCTGGAGCCTATCCCAGCTGACTACGGGCGAAAGGCTGGGTACACCCTGGACAAGTCGCCAGGTCATCACAGGGCGACACATAGACACAGACAACCATTCACACTCACATTCACACCTACGGTCAATTTAGAGTCACCAGTTAACCTAACCTGCATGTCTTTGGACTGTGGGGGAAACCGGAGCACCCGGAGGAAACCCACGCAGACACGGGGAGAACATGCAAACTCCACACAGAAAGGCCCTCGCCGGCCCCGGGGCTCGAACCCAGGACCTTCTTGCTGTGAGGCGACAGCGCTAACCACTACACCACCGTGCCGCCCCAAACCTTTATCTGCCACTGTGTATTAAAGCATTAAGTTTATCAATTATTCAAATTCTCTGTGAAAAAAAAAATCACTTGAAGGAACCAAAATGTTTCCTGTGAAAAAGAAGACACATTCCACATGATGATGCATTTACAGGGTTTCCGTGGAGTCTTAAAAAGTCTTAAAAAGTCTAAAATTTGATAATCCTAATTTAAGGCCTTAAAAAGTCTAAAATACGAGCATATTTTGCATTGTAGGTCTTAAATGTAATTTTGTGAAGTCTTAAATCCTTACATCCATTTACCCCATTCGCTTTTTTTTGTTAAATGCGTTGGTGATATTCATAATTAGTCACATAGGCTAGGCCTACTTAGTATCAGTAAGCTACACTGCAAACTACAAATGAGACACAGTGGAATCCGGTGTCTAGCCCGGTTGGCATGGTGATGCACAGGGCATGGTACGCGTGCATTTAGACAGTAGAGCCTAAAAGAAGCGAGGGAAATTGTCACGGTTTGTAGCAAAATAGGCAAATGCAAGTTTAATGACTGCTGGCTTGAACGCAATGATTCCGTAGACTGGTTAAAACGTGTACCAAACAATCCGTTTGAGGCGTACTGCACATTGTGCAAAAGAACACTCAAACTCGGCACCCTGGGTGTAAAGGCACTGGAATCGCACGCGAAAGCGGAGAAGCACCAGGCTGCCCATAAAAGTCTGCAACAATCGCATGCCATCACTCAATTTTGTTCACCGTTGTCAGGTCCAAGCACGTCTTGAGACGGTGTATCAGCTAACTCCATGCGAACTGTAACGTTACAACACACAAACCGTACGGAATCGAATGCCTCATCCTCAAGTGATTTGCGGGATGTCTTTGGCTCCACTGCAACTTAGACTACGTTCAGACTGCACCCTGAAACGACCCATATCCGATTTTTTTGCCCATATGCGACCTGTATCCGATTTGTTATTGACAATCTGAACGACACAGATCCGATTTTTTCACATGCGACCCAGGCCGCTTGGATATGTGGTCCTAATTCCGATGCATATCCGTTATTTTCACATGCGACTGCAGTCTGACCGGACAGGTCGCATTCATGCGACCTACACGTCATCAACAAGAGACAAACGTCACTATTCTGCGTTGGCTAATCCCGCCTCTTTGGTGGAAAACAACAACATTTGTACAGTTTTCAGAATTTAAATAGACTTTTATAGAATTGATCAAGCTAATGGTGGATTTGGTAGGGACCTGGATGTTGATCTGTTAGCCTGATTAAATAAAACAGTTTCTATAACTGATTTATAACTTAAACCATCCTGTATTACAAGATTATAAGATTGTTCTGGAAATTTCCAGTAATTTGACACCTTCGGTCTCATTAGTCTGCTGCCCACATTAATCAGATTATTGTGTGAGTTCCGCCGCCGCCACAAAAACCACATCGCCAGGTCTCGCCTCATCTCCATCGCAAACTGCACTGGTGTTTCTGCACCTTGAGCCAGCGCTGAGAGAAGTTGCAGAATTCAGCTGGCTATAAACAATCTAAATAAATATTTATAAAAATGTAGAAAAAGTTTATTAATATGATGAAATAAATATGTGCAAATTATTAAGCCTGAATTAAGAGTTTGGTAATACAGCGGCCGTATCCCAAATGACTGCCTACTGAAGCTCGAGTGCACTATATAGAGTTTAAAAATCCATTACTTCCTAGTAACATGTAGTGCACTTATATAGAAATTAGAGAGACATTTAGGAGTCAACCCTCGTTACCAGGCTACACGTTTTCATTTCAGTTCAGAAACAAAAACATACACGAGACCTCACACTTTAACACTAACCAGATAATTAAACAAAACGAAATCATTAAACATGAAGAGTGCGCTTTTTTTTTGTTTACGTATTACGTAGATGTGCTTATTACGTGTCAATTTGCGCATGCGGGACACTTTTGGGTCGTTTTCCGTTCATATTGGAGATCGCATACAAGTCTCATATAATTGGTAATGTGAACGGTCTAACAAAAAAATTGGATTTCACAACAAATCGGATATGGGTCGTTTCAAGTTGCAGTCTGAACGTAGTGTTAGTTCCTCATTAATGCAAGAGCGCACCCTAGGGATGTAATGAGTTCATTGGTGAATGATAATAAATTTTGTTATTTTGAAAGTAATTCAGGCTCTCCCAATTTTCTTTTTTTTTTTTTTGTGCGGCATAAGTCTTAAATTTAACCTGTTACGGTCTTAAAAAGGTCTTAAAAAGTCTTAAATTGAACTTGTTCAAGCCTGCAGAAACCCTGTTTTATAAAAGATACCGTCACAGATGTGGAATCCAGATGCACCCGAGGCATGCTGGATGCTGTCGAACACACAGACAAATTGTGCTCATCTCAGCTGACCCCGAGAAAAGGAAAATGAAATCCCACCCCCTATCAGTAAATAAATCAATCAAAATGTAATTCAAACGCACACACGGTGACCTTCAGTGCGCCAGGCTTATAAAAACAGCCATGCGAATTTCATTTACACTCTCCCATGCCACATCCTCTGAAAGCAATAAGGAGTAATTGGGCTTGGCACTCACTCATACCAAATCAGCTTTGTCTTCTTCAGTACATGATGCCTGGTTGTCATAAATGAAGGGAAAGAGGAAGGGACCTCCTTTTATTCTCTCTCTCTTCCTTTCTTTTTCTCCAGTGTGTCATTATCCCATTACCTTTTGCCATAGAGACTAATTAACTCTGCATAAGTGAAATTTATGGGTGAATTGGTTTCTAGGCAAACAGAATAGTTGTTTGCCGCACCGAGCTGTTGATCATTCTCCTCCACACCTCGCACACCCTGTGGACCAACGTTAAACTCCGTGCCCGCAATTAAACAGGCCATCAGGTGCAAGTGCTCATTAACACCTAAAGGCTTCCTATGACGTATTTGAGAACTTCTGCCATTCTATGGCTTTTTACCAGCTTTCAGAATAGTGCTGTGGGGATCACTAGGACAGTTAGCACTAATGGAGGAGAAGTGCCAATCTGTGCTTCAAGGAGTGAGACATTAACCCTTATACTGTTCAGGTCAAAATACTGAAGAATTGATTTCCTTTCCTGTGCCACATCACAGTTTTCATTCGATTTCTCTAATGAATGTGATAAATAGTTAGTCGTATCGATACAGTATTAGAGAAATTAGGTCTGCACTCTGAAGTGATTATGCCTACTCCTTACTCCCTTCACTCCCAAGGCTCCACCCCCTTGTGTAAAATTGAATATCATTTTGTAAAGCTGAATAAGTTTGTTTTATGGATGCGCCATGACGAACACTGAGAACAATACAACAGAGCAATGTAACGAGACCGTCAATGACCGTAGCTCACTCCGGCCCCGTCTAGTCCAGAAGGAACGATCTAAAGTGGGCCACCTTGTGCAATAAATGTTGCAAGCTATACACACTATATATATAAGCTATATGTAGAAGCTATATACACCCTAGGAATACCAACCTATTTGCCAGAAATAATCCAAAACGGCGAGGAATTGACAAAGGAAAAATTATTTTTATTGAACTGCTCATTAAGGCTTAATTAGTCCATAACTTCATTAATAATTGTAATTAAGAAAATCTGGATAGAAGTTCTATGCACCCTAGCGACCCCTACCATCATGCCAAAAAGAATCAAAATCGGTGAAGAATTAAGGGAGAAGAAGCAATTTGTGTGGAAACTGCTCATTAGGGATTGATTAATTACTCCATATCTTCATTATTAATGCAATTATGCAAATCTGGGTAGAAGCTGTATGCACCCCATGGAGACCTACCTTCCTGACAAAAAGAACAAAAATTGGTGAAGAATTGAGAGAGAAGAAGCGATTTTCGTGAAATGTGGATGACGCCGCATGGACAACGGACGACGGACAACACATGACAGCATGAGCTCATCGCCTGTCGGCTAGATGAGCTAATAATGAACAAATGGAGCTTATTTGTGGCAGCAGTACTTTGAGCAATTTATTTCAATTTGCAAATCTAATACTGCTAAACGTAAAGCTTCTTACTTGAACTTGACCTACATTTAAGCCTGTTGCTGCAGGAAACTGTGGAACAAAGGCCCATCACTTCAGAATGGACTACAAGACCATCTTAACCTGATGCAGTGTTCATTATAATGCACTTGACCATTTAACTCAAGATGGGTCCAAAGAACTGTGTTAGAAAAATGTTCATGTTATTGGCTGTCCCATTCCCATTCCTGCTCCTGACTATTATTTCCACACATCTGCAATAAGCAGAATTCCCAAGCATGGAAAGACTTTTGGCTGACCATATCTACAGTATAAGGAAAGAATTAAAAAATGATGAAGCATGATTTGTTTATATTTCACCAACAAGTCTACAACCTCGATTCCCAAAAAGTTGGGACAAAGTGCAAATTGTAAATAAAAACGGAATGCAATGATGTAGAAGTTTCAAAATTCCATATTTTATTCAGAATAGAACATAGATGACATATCAAATGTTTAAACTGAGAAAATGTATCATTTAAAGAGAAAAATTAGGTGATTTTAAATTTCATGACAACAACACATCTCAAAAAAGTTGGGACAAGGCCATGTTTACCACTGTGAGACATCCCCTTTTCTCTTTACAACAGTCTGTAAATGTCTGGGGACTGAGGAGACAAGTTGCTCAAGTTTAGGGATAGGAATGTTAACCCATTCTTGTCTAATGTAGGATTCTAGTTGCTCAACTGTCTTAGGTCTTTTTTGTTGTATCTTCCGTTTTATGATGCACCAAATGTTTTCTATGGGTGAAAGATCTGGACTGCATGCTGGCCAGTTCAGTACCCGGACCCTTCTTCTACGCAGCCATGATGCTGTAATTGATGCAGTATGTGGTTTGGCATTGTCATGTTGGAAAATGCAAGGTCTTCCCTGAAAGAGACGTCGTCTGGATGGGAGCATATGTTGCTCTAGAACCTGGATATACCTTTCAGCATTGATGGTGTCTTTCCAGATGTGTAAGCTGCCCATGCCACATGCACTAATGCAAGCCCATACCATCAGAGATGCAGGCTTCTGAACTGAGCGCTGATAACAACTTGGGTCGTCCTTCTCCTCTTTAGTCTGAATGACACGGCGTCCCTGATTTCCATAAAGAACTTCAAATTTTGATTCGTCTGACCACAGAACAGTTTTCCACTTTGGCACAGTCCATTTTAAATGAGCCTTGGCCCAGAGAAGACGTCTGCGCTTCTGGATCATGTTTAGATACGGCTTCTTCTTTGAACTATAGAGTTTTAGCTGGCAATGGCGGATGGCACGGTGAATTGTGTTCACAGATAATGTTCTCTGGAAATATTCCTGAGCCCATTTTGTGATTTCCAATACAGAAGCATGCCTGTATGTGATGCAGTGCCGTCTAAGGGCCCGAAGATCACGGGCACCCAGTATGGTTTTCCGGCCTTGACCCTTACACACAGATTCTTCCAGATTCTCTGAATCTTTTGATGATATTATGCACTGTAGATGATGATATGTTCAAACTCTTTGCAATTTTACACTGCCGAACTCCTTTCTGATATTGCTCCACTATTTGTCGGCACAGAATTAGGGAGATTGGTGATCCTCTTCCCATCTATACTTCTGAGAGCCACTGCCACTCCAAGATGCTCTTTTTATACCCTGTCATGTTAATGACCTATTGCCAGTTGACCTAATGAGTTGCAATTTGGTCCTCCAGCTGTTCCTTTTTTGTACCTTTAACTTTTCCAGCCTCTTATTGCCCCTGTCCCAACTTTTTTGAGATGTGTTGCTGTTATGAAATTTCAAATGAGCCAATATTTGGCATGAAATTTCAAAATGTCTCACTTTCGACATTTGATATGTTGTCTATGTTCTATTGTGAATACAATATCAGTTTTTGAGATTTGTAAATTATTACATTCCGTTTTTATTTACAATTTGTACTTTGTCCCAACTTTTTTGGAATCGGGGTTGTATTTGTAGCATCATGGCCAGTTTATAGCGTAAAGCCAGCTCAAGCCTGACGCTATCACACATGGAGTTGCTGAGATCGATAACCAGCCTGACCAAGTGGAACCATGTTTACTCAAAGAGAGCTCTTGTTTTGGGAAAAGAAATAACACTGATTGCCAGAAGTGATCATTGTCAAGTAATGTCATCTCACATTATATCTCAATGAGTCTGATATAACATAACATAACATAACATAACATAACATAACATAACATAACATAACAATGTGATTACAGGCTCTTGGATGTATCCTCACACTGTAATGAAAACAACACTGATTCAATAGACCTTCGCAACCATGAAACAATGACTGAACATGATCACATGATGTTTACCTGATTTAAAAAATACTGTACAAATATCGCCTTTTGATGAGACTGAAGCTGCTTTTACACAGGCACTTGTCCTGCCATGGCCTAACGTTGAGAGAAGTAGCTTTGGGACCAAATGGTTGCTGGTTTGATTCCCTGGACCAGTAGGAATGGCTGAAGTGCCCTTGAGCAAGGCACCTAACCCCCAACTGCTTCCCAGGCTACTCTCGGTTGAATGTTGTACGTCGCTCTGGATAAAAGCTTCTAATAAATGCCTGTAATGTAATGGAACAAGGTACCCTGGTGCAACTGCCTGTCTAAACACAATTTGTTCTGGAACAAGTTGACACCAGTGGGTGCAATTTGCTCCCCTTTTCAAGGTGGTGCAACTTGTTCTGAAACATCTTGCTCCAGGTACAACTTGTTTCTGTTTACCATCTAAGCACAATTGGTGGTAAGAAGCAGAGCTTACACATGCGTACTAGCGTTCATCCGGGTCATTTATCATCTGGACAAGATGACAAATTGGTACCTTTCATAGTTCCAGACTGAGCATTCTACTGGTTGGACAAAGAGTGGAACTTATGTAAACATATAAGCGATTTTCTCCCATCGTTGACGTTCTTGGAACATCCTGATGTGACACCGTGTATTGGTGTTTATGTTCTGGATCCTTCATTGCCAGATTTTTCTTATAAGATCCACAAAAACATTGAATTCAAGTGTTGGCAGGCAAAACAAACCTCGCCCAGCAGCACCTATATGTTGATAATGGTAATATTTCTCAATCATCGACTGTCAGGTTATAGGCTTATGAAAATCCATGACCTTGGGTTTGACATTTCAAAGTCATTCAAGGTCAAAGGTCATGGTGCCAAATGAAGGCCCATATGGCACTTCCTATAAGTTAATAATGGTAAATATCTGTTTACCATCAACCATTTTCAAGTTACAGCCCTCTGAAAATCTGTGACCTTGAGTTTGACCTTTCAGGGTCACTCAAGGTCAAGATCATGGTGCCAAATGAAAGGCCATATGGGAGTTCCTATATGCTCATAATAGTAAACATCTGTCTATCCACAACTGCTTTTGAGTTATAATAGAACATATGTTATTTTGACCAAAAGGTTGACCTTTCTGGTGACCTTGACCTTCACCTTGACTTGATGACCCCCAAAATTTAATCAGGTGATCTACAGACCATTGCCCACCTACCCTGAAAATTTGAAGTCAATCAGTGCAACTGTCTAGACGCTAGATTGTTAACAGACACACAAACAAACAAACAAACATACAAACAAACAAACAAACAAACAAACCGCATTGATTGCAATACCTCGCCCCGCTTACTCCGTCGTGAGCGAGGTATATATGAAAGCATGTCTTTCAACATCACCCGCCGTTTTGCTTCTGATCACCAATTTGTGTATGCGCACCAGTGGCAGCTGGTAGTCTTTCAAACAGGGGAGGCTGGTCGGTTACGATATTTCCAGATTTTAAAAGAAAAAACACATCAATTTTGCCCATACTCTTGCCTCTGATCTGGCTGATTGTTGGCAGGGTCACAAACTGTGAAATAACAGGTTCTTTTGGCCCATTAGCCTACTGTCCAATATACATGATGGTGGTGTTGAGGGGGGTATATTTTAACATTTTATATTTTAAAATTGTGGCATGTTGTTCAAAAATTGACCTCGGCTGTGTTTTTGTTTAAAAATGTTTTCCAAATTGTAGCGGTGTTTAATTCATATCCAGAAAAATATATATTCGAATATAATATACTCAGCATAAACATTTTAAATAGATTCTATATTTTTGGTCCATCCATGACGTATTACTAAAGTAGCCTATTTACTGTTGTTGATGTGGGTCACTTGCTGTTAGCCAATTCACTTTCTCGTACCAGGAGAGCTGAAAGGAACGAGTATTATTCCCTACCTTTTTCACCAAGTCAATTTGAGGCGTTGGTCTACCCTGCTCTTTAATTTTAATTTTTTCCTCGAAAGGAAGACTGGCAAATGGCTTCGCCAAAATTAAATCAGCAATGCTTGGCATCCGTGCGCAGCTTTCTTGCTAGCTGACTAGCCCCCTCAAGTTCAAGTTCAGTCACTCAAATAAATGAAATTTCTGGAACTAAGATAGCAAACTTAACAACACTATATTTACACTTTATTTACAATGAAAATATATACAAACTAAAAAAGCTGGTAGAAACCGTATGTAATGAATGAAATCGAAATGTAAGCTGCTCTCTTACAATACACCACAGCACTTGCGAATTCGCATGGGACTGAACTGATGTTGCCAGATACTGCTGACGTTATCCAGCCCAAAATATGTTCAAAACCCGCCAAAATCCACTTAAAACCGCCCAATTGGGCGGGAAACCCCCAATCTGGCAACCCCCCAATCTGGCAACACTGTACCGCTGCTTGTCTATAGTTCAAACGAGCTGTCAATCAAAGAAAATATCCGGCAGCTTTCACCAATCACCAGTCTCCTCGCGGAAACTGCCATGTCCCTCCCATGTGAGGCTGGGAGTCCGTGGGCGGGCATTTTCGCAGTACTTGTCCAATAATCGTCTTGCATTTTGAGATTGAAAAGCGCATAGCTCCCAAATGCCATTGAAGTCTATTGAGGCTGGGAGTCCGTGGGAGTCCGTGGGCGGGCATTTTCGCAGTATTTGTCCAATAATCGTCTTGCATTTTGAGATTGACAAGCACATAGCTCCCAATCCACTGAGGCTGGGCTGCATCGTGCTGTCACGAGGGGGAAAAACTCACGCACACATTAGGCGAACTGGGGAAAGTTATAACGGAATGATTTCGCACTGTAGTTGGGTTGAGCACATATATTTCTATGATTCTGGATCTGAAATAGCAATGTTATAAGGTCGACTATAATATAAGCCTAGCGCAATTCATCCTACACGATGTTCGTCATTTTTAGAGGAGGCTGAGCCTCCCTCGCTGTCTTAGAGCAATCGCCCGTGATGCGCACTTTTGTGTTAATCCATCTAACTTCCAGTTTGCCACCGATAAAGCGTGAACGTGTAAACACGAAGGAAAGTGGGCATGACTTGTTCTGCCTGTGTAGAAGCAGCTTGAAAGGATTAGCTCTGAGTTGCTAGAGGAGTGGCTGCTCTTTAAAAACAACGACACAGAAGACAAGAAATGTCAAGTGTACTTGAAACACATACAGTACAATGCATGCATAATCACACACGATGAGACAGATTTCCCAGAAAATAAATAAATAAATAAATTAAACAACGAGAATGTGTTGAGAGTGCTGGGTGTGCATAGCTGGTTTACTACATTGTGTCATTTGTTATTTTAATAATTGTGTGTGTGTGTGTGTGTGTGTGTGTAAAAGGATCAAGTACGACTGGAACGGTTTGGACACGATGAGTAGAGATTTTATCCTGTGGTACACTAGAGTGGGTCTGAAAATGTCAAAACGTTCATAACATTAAGTGTCAATGACCATTTGATCTATTTGGATTCACCAAATCCATCCCCTTTTCCATTGTATTATGCTTTAAAGAAGGAAATGTACCACAAATGTTGACATTCATGGCCATTTGGTGTCTGAAGGTTGCTTATACGGTAATTAGCTAACATATAGCTAATATAGCTAACAAGTCTCGTTAGTTTGGAACCATATTCCGGTCTTTACACACACCAAAGTACTGGATAAACAGATTTATATTAATGTCTCATCTCATCTCATTATCTCTAGCCGCTTTATCCTTCTACAGGGTCGCAGGCAAGCTGGAGCCTATCCCAGCTGACAATGGGCGAAAGGCGGGGTACACCCTGGACAAGTCGCCAGGTCATCACAGGGCTGACACATAGACACAGACAACCATTCACACTCACATTCACACTCACGGTCAATTTAGAGTCACCAGTTAACCTAACCTGCATGTCTTTGGACTGTGGGGGAAACCAGAGCACCCGGAGGAAACCCACGCGGACACGGGGAGAACATACAAACTCCACACAGAAAGGCCCTCACCGGCCACAGGGCTCGAACCCGGACCTTCTTGCTGTGAGGCGACAGCGCTAACCACTACACCACCGTGCCGCCATCTAAAGCTAATATTAATAACAAAAAAAAAAAAAGAACTGCATGATGTTTAACAAAGGAAATGTGTAACCACTGACATGGTGAAGTTTGGAGAGATTTATTTATTTATTTATTTATTTATTACTATGTATGGAAGGAGTCTCCAGTGCCAGTGGAAAATTTTCAAGATGGAGGAGTTTATAACTTCCAGTTTCTCAGTAACACAGTGACAAGCGGCACTTTTTTGTCTTATTAATTTCTACAACATTAAATGTAACTATAACTAGATTGGAAAAAAAAGTCTGACATGGAGTTCTTAAATAAATAAATAAATAAATAAATAAATAAATTTAAAAGGGCGGCACGGTGGCGTAGTGGTTAGCGCTGTCGCCTCACAGCAAGAAGGTCTGGGTTCGAGCCCCGTGGCCGGCGAAGGCCTTTCTGTGTGGAGTTTGCATGTTCTCCCCGTGTCCGCGTGGGTTTCCTCCGGGTGCTCCGGTTTCCCCCACAGTCCAAAGACATGCAGGTTAGGTTAACTGGTGACTCTAAATTGAGCGTAGGTGTGAATGTGAATGGTTGTCTGTGTCTATGTGTCAGCCCTGTGATGACCTGGTGATGTTAGGGTTTTGCTGGGATTCGAACCTGGTTCGTTGGTGTGATGATCCAGCAAACCCCCACTAGGCCACCAGGGGAATGACTCAAATGCAGAGGCGTGAGGCAGAAGTAGAAAAAGTAACAAAAGGTTTATTTATACTATGTACACTATATACAATCCAGGGCAAAACAAAAAAAACAAAAACAAAGAGTATAATTCAAAAAGAAAAAGGCAAAAATGCAAAAGCTCAGAAGATCCACAAAACACAGTACAAAGGAAACTGGAGATAAACATAACAGCACAAAGACTCCGTGACAAGAGGACTGAACTCAGGGGTATAAATACACAAACTAATTAAGGACACAGGTGAAGATAATTAGGACTAACAGGCAATTAACAAAAACACAAAACACAGGAACAGTGGCGGCCTCTAGAGGCCAAAATAAACAAGACACGAAAAGGAAATAACAGCGGCCTCTAGAGGCCAAAACAGTCCAAGTCCTAACAGGACCCCCCCCTCTAGGAGCGTCTCCTGACGTTCCCAGGGCGATCCGGATGGGCCGAATGGAAGTCCCGACACAGTTCTTTATCTAGGACATCCCGAGCAGGAACCCAGCAGCGCTCCTCAGGACCATAGCCCTCCCAGTCCACCAGATATTGCAACCCGCCACGGACCCGGCGGGAGTCAAGCAGGCGATGCACAGTGAACACAGTCTGCCCCTGGAAGATGCGGGGGGGTGGGGGGTTCCTAGGGGCAGGGGCATACGTAGACGTCAGTACAGGCCGCAACAGGGAAACATGGAAAGTGGGGTTGATCCTCAGAGTCCGGGGCAACTGGAGACGGTAGGAGACAGGGTTCACCCTGCGCACCACCTTGAAGGGGCCAATGTAGCGAGGAGCAAGCTTGCGGTTCTCCACCCGCAGCGGAAGGTCCTTAGTGGACAGCCAAACCCGCTGCCCAGGGCGGAAAGTGTGTGCAGGTCTTCTGTGGCGGTTGGCCTGAGTCTGGTTGGTTCTGGAGGTCTGTATGAGGGTCTTCCTGACCTTGCCCCAGGTCTTGCGACACCGTCTCACATATTGGTTGACCGAGGGCACCCCCGCGTCCTCCTCCTGGTCCGGGAACAGAGGTGGCTGGAACCCGAATTGGCACTGGAATGGCGACAGCTTGGTGGCCGATGACTGCAGGGTGTTGTGGGCGTACTCTGCCCATGGCAGCCAGGTGCTCCACGATGTCGGGTTATCCATAGCCAGGCCTCGCAGGGTGGTTTCCAGGTCCTGGTTGAGCCTCTCCGTCTGACCATTGGACTGTGGGTGAAACCCAGAGGAGAGGCTGGCAGTGGCTCCGATGACCTTGCAGAACCCGTGCCACACTCGGGAGGAGAACTGGGGCCCTCGGTCTGAGACGATGTCCTGTGGAAGACCAAAGACTCGGAAGACATGATTAAATATAAGTTTCGCTGTTTCAAGAGCAGAGGGGAGTTTGCACAGAGGTATGAAGCGGCAGGCCTTGGAGAATCTGTCAACAATGACCAAAATGACCATGTTACCTTGTGACTCAGGGAGACCCGTGATGAAGTCGACTGCCACGTGGGACCAGGGACGCCGGGGAATGGTCAGAGGATGCAGGAGACCCTGGGGACGCTGTCGTGGGTTCTTGGTTCTGGTGCAAACCTCACAGGACAGGACAAATGACCTTACTTCCTTCTCCATGTTAGGCCACCAGAAGCGTCTTTTCAGGAAGTCCAGGGTCCTCCGAGCTCCCGGGTGGGCGGTGAGAGGGGAAGAGTGACCCCACTGGAGAACCTTGGCCCGGGCTTGATGTGGGACATACAAGAGGCCCAGTGGCCCCGTCCCAGGACCGGGGTCCTGGCGTTGGGCTCGTCGAACAGCCTCCTCAATACCCCAGCGGACAGGGGCCACAATCCGGGACACCGGGATAATAGGCCCGACTTCATTCTCCCTGTTAGTGGCGGAGAACAGCCTGGACAGTGCGTCAGGTTTGGTGTTCTTGGAGCCGGGACGGTACGAGAGGGTGAAGTCAAACCGACTGAAAAACAGGGCCCACCTAGCCTGTCGAGGGTTCAGTCTCTTGGCTTGCTGGAGGTACTCCAGGTTCTTGTGGTCAGTCCAAACCAGGAATGGATGTTGCGCTCCCTCCAGCCAGTGCCTCCACTCCTCAAGGGCCAGTTTGACCGCTAACAGTTCTCGATCCCCCACATCGTACCGGGACTCCGCAGGACTCAGGCGGTGGGAGAAGTAAGCGCAGGGGTGCAGCTTTCCTTCCGAACGTTGAGAGAGTACCGCGCCGACACCACTGTCCGAGGCGTCCACCTCCACGATGAATGGTTGGGAGGTGTCCGGGAGGACCAGAATGGGTGCCGTGCAGAAGCGGGCCTTGAGGTCTTTGAACGCCTTTTCTGCCTGAGGAGACCAGCCATAAGATCCACCTGTCCCTTTGGTGAGGTCTGACATGGGTGCTGCCACAGAACTGAAGTTCCTGATGAACTTGCGGTAGAAGTTAGCGAATCCTAAGAACCGCTGAACCTCCTTAACGGACTTGGGAGTAGGCCAGTCCCGGATGGCCAGGGTCTTGGCAGGGTCCATTTGGAGTTGGCCTGTCCGTACAATAAATCCCAGAAAGGAGACCTCGGGAACATGAAATTCGCATTTCTGGGCCTTGGCGAACAGATTGTTCTGTAGCAGCCTCTGGAGAACCTGGCGGACATGGTGGCGGTGCTCCTGCACGGTCTTGGAAAAGATAAGGATGTCATCGAGGTAGACAAAGACGTACAGGTTAATCATGTCCCTTAAGACGTCGTTGATTAGGGCCTGAAAAACAGCTGGTGCGTTGGTGAGTCCGAAGGGCATCACCTGGTATTCGTAGTGCCCAGACGGGGTGTTAAAGGCAGTCTTCCACTCGTCTCCCTGTCGGATACGGATGAGGTGGTATGCGTTCCGTAGGTCCAACTTGGTGAAGACGGTGGCGCCTTGGAGCAGGTCGAAAGCAGTGGACATCAGCGGAAGGGGATATCGGTTGCGCACAGTGATCTTGTTCAGGCCCCTGTAGTCAATACATGGTCGAAGCCCCCCATCCTTCTTGCCGACAAAGAAGAAGCCGGCACCAGCAGGTGAGGTGGAGGGTCGAATGAACCCAGAGACCAGAGCATCTTTGAGGTATTCCTCCATGGCCTTGCGTTCCGGCTGAGAGAGGGAAAACAGTCTGCCACGAGGAGGGGTAGTCCCAGGGAGCAAGTCGATGGCACAGTCGTAGGCCCGGTGCGGAGGAAGAACGGCGGCCCTGCTCTTGCTGAATACCTCCTTGAGATCCCAGTACTCTGTGGGAACTTGAGATAACTCGGTGAGATCAGGGGGCTCAGCAGGAGACACAGGAGAGCTAGAGAGCAGACAAGAGGCATGGCATGCAGGGCCCCATTCCACAACCTGGCTTGTTACCCAGTCTATGCGAGGGTTGTGGCGAGTAAGCCAAGGAAGGCCTAGAATAACTGGGAACTCAGGTGAAGGAATCAGGTGCAGGGATATTTCTTCCTTGTGACCTTGAGACTGGAGGAAGACTGGAGAAGTAACTTGAGTGACTCTTCCATCACCTAACGCTTGGCCATCGAGGGCAGACACAGACAGAGGGACTTCAAGAGGTGCAGTAGGTATATTGATGCTTTGGGCGAAGTGAATATCCATAAAGTTCCCAGCCGCCCCTGAGTCTATCAAAGCTTGACAAGAGTGGACAGACTCACCCCAGGAGATGGAGACCGGGATGTAGATTCCTTGGCCAGGGAGTCCGGGAGAGAGGGTAGGCCCCGTCACAACCCTCCCTCGGCTGGACGGGGCGGTCCTTTTCCCAAGAGTTCGGGACATGATGCTCGGAAGTGACCAGGCTTGCCACAGTAGATGCAGCACTTGTCCCTCCTTCTGCGCTCCCTCTCAGATGCGGAGAGGCGAGTACGACCCACTTGCATGGGTTCTGGACAGTCACTGAAGGAGGTAGACGGTCTCCAGGTAGAGGTAGGGAGGCTGGGGGGGCTCAAGGCTTGGTGGCGTTCTCTCATCCTGTTGTCCAGACGAATAGCATGTGAGATGAGGGTTTCGAGGTCACTTGGGCATCCAATAGAGGCCAGACCATCCTTGATGGGGTCAGACAGACCATGGTGGAAGGCTGACACCAGGGCAGTCTCGTTCCATCCACTTACTGCTGCGAGTGTTCGGAACGAGATGGCGTAATCTGCGACGCTTCCTCCTTGCCGGATGGACATGAGCTTTCGGGCTGCGTCGGTACTGATGTCTGCCTGATCGAAGACCCGAAGCATCTCTTCAGAAAACAGCTGGAAATCAAAGCACTCAGGTCCCTGTCTTTGCCAGATAGCAGTAGCCCAGGCTCGCGCCTTACCAGCTAATAAGGTGATCACAAAGGCAATCTTGCGGCGATCCGTAGTGTAGGTGGTAGGCTGAAGCTCAAAGGTGAGTTGACACTGGGTAAGGAACTCTCGGCACTCACTGTGCTTGCCATCATACCTCTGTGGTGCAGGAAGGCTGGGTTCGCGAGGTGAAGAAGGCAGCATGGCAGGAGGCACTGGAGCAGAAGTGGGAGCTGGATCAGGAGCAGGAACTGGATCAGGAGCAGGAGATGCAGGCAGAGATGTCAGCTGTGCCAGGGTTTTCCCAATTTGCTGAAGCAGTTCCTCGTGGCGAGCAAGGGCCTCACGTTGGCTGGTGAGCGTACGTCCATGAGCGTCCATGGTCGCTCCGAAGCGTGTCAAAGCTGCCATAATTCCCTGAAGGTTGGCCGGGTAGACAGTTGAAGCAGCCTCTGCTGAGTCGGTCATGACGGAGTCTTTCTGTTAGGGTTTTGCTGGGATTCGAACCTGGTTCGTTGGTGTGATGATCCAGCAAACCCCCACTAGGCCACCAGGGGAATGACTCAAATGCAGAGGCGTGAGGCGGAAGTAGAAAAAGTAACAAAAGGTTTATTTATACTATGTACACTATATACAATCCAGGGCAAAACAAAACAAAAAACAAAAACAAAGAGTATAATTCAAAAAGAAAAAGGCAAAAATGCAAAAGCTCAGAAGATCCACAAAACACAGTACAAAGGAAACTGGAGATAAACATAACAGCACAAAGACTCCGTGACAAGAGGACTGAACTCAGGGGTATAAATACACAAACTAATTAAGGACACAGGTGAAGATAATTAGGACTAACAGGCAATTAACAAAAACACAAAACACAGGAACAGTGGCGGCCTCTAGAGGCCAAAATAAACAAGACACGAAAAGGAAATAACAGCGGCCTCTAGAGGCCAAAACAGTCCAAGTCCTAACAGGTGACTTGTCCAGGGTGTACCCCGCCTTTCGCCCGTAGTCAGCTGGGATAGGCTCCAGCTTGCCTGCGACCCTGTAGAACAGGATAAAGCGGCTAGAGATAATGAAATAATGAAATGATAAATTTAAAAATTGGTAGTGTTGGAAAACTTGCTGTGGTATAAGAAGAATACAATACTTCAGTTGTTGATAATTTTCCTGAGGCAGCATGACCCAAAGTGGCTTTTTTTTTTAAGCTACTAACATCAGATACTTCAGTCTTCCAGAGCAAAAGTCAGAAATTGAACATCTTGGTTGATTTGGGGTAAGCGGAAAATTGTGTTTATTTATTTATCTAATTAATTAATTAATTAATTAATTAATTAATAGCTAGACTGCCTTTCAGATTTTTCAAGTGTAGGTCATAAAAAGAATTTTCCCCGACACCCAGTTATTTTTGTTTAGTGGATGGCAAGCTACTGAATTCGAATCACAGACTTCCAATTTTATTAGTTTTTTTTTAAATAGAGCAATGAATGAATTTAAGGCCACGTGGCCCTAAATTCTCCGCTATTTTTTCCTGCTTCACCATGACCCAATACAAGATACTACATCATGCATCACGTGGTGGGCTTTCCCTGTTCACACAAGGCATTGTGGGACACAAATTTGAAACAGGAGAGAAAAATGGAGGACGTGAGTGTGCGAATGAAACGTGAAAGACCGACTACAGTAACGGAAAGCAAGAAGAAAAGACGTTATGTTATACGAAGGAAAGGAAACGCAGGACCAAACTAATAAATATCGGCGCTCAGCGAGCACCTCGGTGTGATCAGTTGTTCGTTTAGCGACAGAATGATGGAACTGTCGGTGTACAGTCAAAGGGAAACCTGCGCATGCGCACACACACATGGACTTCCTCTGTCTGCTTGACTGCGCAAAGTGAGCGATTTCATGCACATTATTTGATTTAATCCCCTCAAATTAAATAACTTCCCAGCCACAGAATGACCTGATATTTTGTGAGATATTACAGAAATAAACATATATCACAATGACCACGTTTCAGACGGAACTAAATTTCACCAATTTTATGAAATCGAAAGGCCGTCTAGCTTTATTATACCAACACAAAACCTGTACAATATCACAAAACAAAACAAAGACAGTAGTGCATGGACGGTGAATATGAGATGTGTAATGAACAAAGGGAAGAGGTAGAATTTTAAAGTGCAAATTAAATCCTTAATGTATTTATACAGTATCAGTGATTTGTAGTATATACACCGTACCGGTCAAAAGTTTGTACACCCCTATGAGTTCATCGTTTTTTTCTGTATTTTGATCATTTTCTCCACTGCAGAATAATACTGAAGACACCAAAACTCTGAAACAACATCTGGAACACATATGGAGTTATGTGATAAACAAAAAGTGATTTAAAAAAATCATATTTTAGATTCTTCAAGGTAGCCATTGTTTAGCCACCCCCCCCCCCCCTTTCCTTCCCCTCACCCCCAAGCTACAGGAACGACAAACCAAACAAGAAATAAGGGATATAAAAAAATTAGAACAACAGAGATAATAGAAATAAAAGAGCAATGACAAAAAAGACAAAAAGCAGGAAAGATAAACAGATTTAAACAAACAAACAAACAAACAAAAAACTCACCCACCCACACCCACACATACACAAACCAACAACCCTTGTAATACTGATACAATGATCATGATGCAAAAGGAGAGCAAGGAAGAGAGCAAAACCCCATCATCCCCCAGCCACCGGTGAAGCAGGCAGGCACCCAATGCAGACATGCCAACCACCGGCAGGCACATATCACCGCACCCAGCACCCCAGACAGACCAACACAGGGCAGCGGGCGTGAGGGAGGGAGGATGGAGCTGGCACCAGTATGCAGCTTCGTCCTCGCCCTGCACTGTGACTACTTCAGGCCATCTCTCCAGCAGCTCAATGTCAGTCTGCTCATGAGCACCTTCAGCTGCCAGGTGGGCCACAGTATGTAGGGCACGCTTGGTGCTCCAGGCATTAGCACCCTCTTCCAGGAGCATTTTTTGGAAACTTTGAAAATACGACTTCAGAACTGCTAACTCTGTCAAGCATGTGTAAGAACCATGCATTCTCAAGAACAACTCTGTCAAGATTTGGGCTTTTTTTTTTAAAAAAAGCTAAACATCAGTTAATTCCATCTTCCAGAGCAAAAGTCAGAAATTGAACATCTTGGCTGATTTGGGATAAGTGGAAAATTGTCCTTCTTCCCATCATACGTACATTATAACTCTCCACTACTTCCTCACACACTCATCTTCTGTCATCCCTCTGTCTTTCTCTCAAACTGCCGAACGTCCTGTCGGCGTCACAGTCATCAGCATGCGATTAAACAAACTCTCCTGTCGGTTCTGTTGTCTGTGGATAGATTACAGGGAAAGAGCATCCATCAGAGCCTACGGTATGTCCTGCAGGCAGAGTCATTGATCTGCTCCAGGCGCCGATCAGTAATAATCAGCTCCTGCTTGGCCTGCAGTGATGCTAACCTATTGATCTGCACCAAGCCCCTCGCTCCACATGCATTCATTTTCATTAGCACAGAATTGCACTGAGTCAGAAAGCACACACACACACACAAAAGCACACACACATCGTTCAGGAAGTTCATCCCTAATTTCAAGCAGCGCAGTGGGAATTGCTGCAAAATGGTCAGCTAAATAAGCGGCTAAAAAACAATTAACTGAGCAGCATATCACAGCTGGAGTAATGAGAGAGAGAGAGAGAGAGAGAGAGGAGAAAGCGGGAAAAAACAAGAGCATGTACATCATGTGCATAAAGAGAAACAAAATGCTTTAAGATCAGTAAACACAGGTGGACAGTTAGATACTATACTTTTTATATTTATTTTATTAGCTTCACCATCAATCCTAAAATTAATAAAATAAGTGTGTGTATATATATATATATATATATATATATATATATATATATATATATATATATATATATATATAGTGGTGCTTGAAAGTTTGTGAACCCTTTAGAATTTTCTATATTTCTGCATAAATATGACCTAAAACAACATCAGATTTTCATACAAGTCCTAAAAGTAGATAAAGAGAACCCAGTTAAATAAATGAGACAAAAATATTCTACTTGGTCATTTATTTATTGAGGAAAATGATCCAATATTACATATCTGTGAGTGGCAAAAGTATGTGAACCTCTAAGATTAGCAGTTAATTTGAAGGTGAAATTAGAGTCAGGTGTTTTCAATCAATGGGATGACAGTCATGTGTGAGTGGGCACCCTGTTTTATTTAAAGAACAGGGATCTATCAAACTCTGATCTTCACAACACGTTTGTGGAAGTGTATCATGGCACGAACAAAGGAGATTTCTGAGGGCCTCAGAAAAAGTGTTGTTGATGCTCATCAGGCTGGAAAAGGTGACAAAACCATCTCTAAAGAGTTTAGACTCCACCAATCCACAGTCAGACAGATTGTGTACAAATGGAGGAAATTCAAGACCATTGTTATCCTCCCCAGGAGTGGTCAACTGACAAAGATCACTCCAAGAGCAAGGTGTGTAGTAGTCGGCAAGGCCACAAAGGACCCCAGGGTAACTTCTAAGCAACTGAGGCCTCTCTCATATTGGCTAATGTTAATGTTCATGAGTCCATCATCAGGAGAACACTGAACAACAATGATGTGCATGGCAGGGTTGCAAGGAGAAAGCCACTGCTCTCCAAAAAGAACATTGCTGCTCATCTGCAGTTTGCTAAAGATCATGTGGACAAGCCAGAAGACTATTGGAAAAATGTTTTGTGGAGGGATGAGACCAAAATAGAACTTTTTGGTTTAAATGAGAAGCAGGCTTTTAGGCAGGATTTTTTTTTAGGGAGTCTAACTTTTTTGCAGGTGTCACTGTATGTGGCGAGGTGTAGCGGCGCGTTGAGCGCCGCTGGCACGAGTGTTTTAGGGGGTTCCGGGGGTACTCCCCCGGAAAATTTTGAAATTTCTAATGCTCTCAAATGCTATTTCCTTCATTTTGACAGCAAATTTTGAGCAATACAGCCAAGTGTTTTTGCCTTTGTTACAACATTCTTGTATCAATAGTAAGGCTGGACTGGGGGGAGGCATGTGTGCATGGAAAAATTCAAGCCAGATTCATTTTAGGTAAAACAACTTTCTTTAATGTCTTAATGTAAACAAAATGGTTTCACTGCAACAGTCCACTGGCAACAATATGTTTACAACCGCCTGGGGGCCTTGAGGTACAACTCTCAGGTACGACTGGAAGGTGGTATTTCTACTTTATGTCGTTGTGTTCAAAAGATATGGGCTGTCAAACACACTTTGACAGATTGTGACACCCTATAGGGTTGGTTGTCACAATGTTATTTCAATGGGGCGGTACAGGAACCGAAAATACATACATATTTTTGAGAATTATGTAAAAATGTTAAAGAAAATGTATTCAAAATACATGTAGGTATAACAGATTGGTAATACAATATCAACTTTGGGAACACCAAAACAAAATACACTGCAAACTGCGTATATTTTTAATGAATATTATTATTAAAATGGGTATATTTCTGGGATTTTTTGAGCTGGAGTTGCATATTAAGCATGACAAATTAGCTATAAAGCTTTCTGATCGCAGAATACTACATAAATAAAGCTTGTTGTAGCTGTGTTTGTCTCAGTCAGTAGTGCACCTATTGCAATTGCATTACATGTGACAACCAACCCCGAACACAGTGTGACAACCAACCCCGGCTGACCAGTTTTGCTTTCAAAGCCGCTAGCGTCCAAAGATTTAGTATAACAAAGAAAAAAACACACAGGAAATATGGCTAAGTCTTCAAACATTATAATGGTATTCGTTTTTTCAATAGAAACCCATTAATTACAAAGCTAGAAGGTAAAAACCAAGGTACTAAAAATTTACATTTAGGTATGAAAAACCTTCAAATTGTTCTCACCTTTGAAATGCATGCAACACACAATAACTTTTCAGGTAGAATGACCCCAGTACTAATTCTAAACATTTCTATCTTGGTGGAATTGAGCAGCGCCCTATGGTGGCTGAGATATGACGAATGTGACAACCATAACTTGTGACAACCAACCCCGGTCATCCCTATTTATTCATGCAAGAAACCTGGCTGTCTAGTTATGGGATTGTGATAGTTTTTTGACATTCCAAGCCTATCAACAGTTACAGAAGAAAAAAAAAAACTTACATGAGTTCTCTTCTGAAAGAAGTTGGAAATCGTTGTTTGCCTTCCTCTTTTCTTCATTTTCTTCCTGTCATGCCCAAAAAACTCAGAAAAATCTATCTTCTATCTTCCTTACCAAATATCCCACGTGTTCGTCCTTTTCACGTGCGTTCTTTGGAATCCCAGCATCCTTTAGAACGTGTCGTATTTGATTATTGTTTAGCCTACTAGAAATACTACCCGCCGGCTCGACTACCACACTCTCCACTACGTAGCCTGTAATGTTGGGAAAATCTGCATGAAAATGTGTTATTTACTGTTAAAAGGATTTATTCGGGATAAATAACATGTCAGGTAAGACCGGTTTTCTATAGACTACATTCCACATTTAGCTGCGGCAATATAGTCTACGGCTATATTGTCTGGATATTTATGCCAGTGTCTCCTAGGCATACATCTTTTCCCCCTCTGCTCTGGGAACGCATATTACAAGTGCTTTGTACACCAAATTTATTTAATAACCCATTTATTTATAACGAGGGCTCTCACAACTTTGAAATTAGTGCAGCCATAGAAACGCGTGTTTCTGTAGCTCTGCGGCGGGTGCCTATATTTTGTACTCTGGGCTCGTGCTGTTGCTATGGTAACCCTGGGCGTCTTCGGGAAAGACAGCTGTCAAAGCGAGACTTCTGAAATTTCCAAAATGGCGGTGTCAACAAAGCTTGTAGATCCTCGGAAAGCTCAGACTCGGCGATTTTTTAACATATTCAGCTAAGTTACCGGACATAACACGGGCGGAAATATTAGGGCGTCTTTAGGGCGTCGTACTAAAAAGTAGGGCGTCCAATTTCTTGTTTTTTTCAGTACAGGGCGTCGAAAAGACGCCCAGACGCCCCTCTATCTAAAAGCCTGATGAGAAGCGTTATGTTTGGAGAAAGGAAAACACTGCATTGCAGCATAAGAACCTTATCCCATCTGTGAAACATGGTGGTGGTAGTATCATGGTTTGGGCCTGTTTTGCTGCATCTGGGTCAGGACGGCTTGCCATCACTATTGGAACAATGAATTCTGAATTATACCAGTGAATTCTACAGGAAAATGTCAGGACATCTGTCCATGAACTGAATCTCAAGAGAAGGTGGGTCATGCACTAAGACAACGACCCTAAGCACACAAGTCGTTCTACCAAAGAATGGTTAAAGAAGAATAAAGTTCATGTTTTGGAATGGCCAAGTCAAAGTCCTGACCTTAATCCAATCAAAATGTTGTGGAAGGACCTGAAGCGAGCAGTTCATGTGAGGAAACCCACCAACATCCCAGAGTTGAAGCTGTTCTGTATGGAGGAATGGGCTAAAATTCCTCCAAGCTGGTGTGCAGGACTGATCAACAGTTACCGCAAACGTTTAGTTGCAGTTATTGCTGCACAAGGGGGTCACACCAGATACTGAAAGCAAAGGTTCACATACTTTTGCCACTCACAGATCTGTAATATTGGATTGTTTTCCTCAATAAATAAATGACCAAGTATAATATTTTTGTCTCATTTGTTTAACTGGGTTCTCTTTATCTACTTTTAGGACTTGTGTGAAAATCTGATGATGTTTTAGGTCACATTTATGCAGAAATATAGAAAATTCTAAAGGGTTCACAAACTTTCAAGCACCACTGTATATAAGTTAAAGAAAGAGGGGAAAAAAGAAAAAAAAATATACGTATGGCAGGGTAACCACAACAGCATTAGCCAATTACTGTGGGCCCAAGGTATAAAAATAAATAAATAAATCTACCGACAACATAAGACAGGACGTATTACTTTCAGGTACAATGGTGCAGGATGTCATTACCTTTTGTAATCATTTAAAATTTTTGTAAACTTTTGATCCTTTTAAAACTTCCCGTATACGGTACACTCACAACTGCACACTTTCATGTCCGCTGCTAAATCCTCGATTCTGATTGGCTGAAGGGTGTTGATTATAACAACTGTCTATAAACAGCAGCTCAGAAAGTAGTTCCAGCTGAATCACAAATCGCACGTTTATATCAATGCACTTGTCATAATATGTTGTCATTTTAGAAATGGAGGAAAAATGTTCTGTGTAAAAACTAATTAAGAGTTTAATTATCGATGTGCTGAACTGTTCTGTGTTGAATATTTAAGGAAAGAGTCTCCAGTGTTAGTTTGTTGTAACAGTCCGAAGGTGTTTAAGGTGAAGCATTTGTTTATTGTTTGAGAAAAGAAAGTGTTTCTTGATGTATAGCTGCTTTAAGGTAAGTGAAAACCTGTATAATTTAATCTTGTTTGTTTTTGTTTTTTTCGCCATAAGATTAAATGTAACTATAAATGGATAAAAACTTCTTGTCATTTGCCATGGAAGTTGCCGAATGATATTATTGTCATTTGCCATGGAGTATTTACAATTAACTTTGGGGTTGTAAAAGTAACTCTGCTTTGCATCAGGCCACAAGACACCACCCTGCCATTGATTATTTTCCAGAGAACCGCATTTTTCCATGTGTTTTATTCCTTGTGAATTGACGAGACGAATAAATGGCTTTAAGATTTTCTTAAAGGATCCTAAAAGTTTACAAAATGCTAATTTTCAGTGTATTTACTTATAAATTTAAGAATTCTTATAGAATAACTTTAAGTGACTTTACATGAATTCTTCTTAAAGATAACGAAATGCTGAGAACATTTCAGATGTCACTTAAAAGTTACTAAATTTAACATTTAAATGTATTTAAAGTCACTACTACTTTTAAGAATACCAATAAAAGGTCTTAAAGTTGCGAGTATATTTAACCCTTTGGGGTCTGAGGGTATTTTCTGGCACTCTAATGATTTTGGCATACTCTGATTTTGTTGTCAATTTCAACAAATCTAAGCAGTATTTTCAAAATCATATGACTTTTTTGTATTCAGCACTAGTTCAGCTACAATAATATCCATGTAGTATGTATGTCATGATTGTACTTAAAAACAACCAAACAAAAAAAAAAAACATATAAATGATGATGTTGTAAAAAGCAGTTTTAGAACTGTGTTGGAATGTGTGAAAAAACATGACCTTACCCATTGTGTCGAACTGTTTTGATCACTTGAGGTGATTCTGTTCAGTCTGAGGAATGGACCGAGCACAAAAACTTAAATCTGCTCCATTGATTTGGACAATTAACTGGCCATCAAAAAAAAATGTCCTATTGTTTTGGGATAAAGGGTTCGGAGGGGTATTCAATGAGAAGAGTAAAAATTTCCATTCCATTCCATGAGAAGAGTGAAAACCCCTCCCATTGCCATCTCTAAATCCCATCAGGTCAAGTGATCAAAATGGTTCATCACAATGGGTAAGGTCATGTTTTTTTCACACATTCCAACACAGTTCTAAAACTGCTTTTTACAACAGCTTCATTCATCTGTTATTTTTTTTTAAAGTACAATAATGCTATACATACTACATAGATATTATTGTAACTGAACTTGTTCATTTACAAGTTCAGTAAAGATACTTAAATTTACTACTACATTTAAGGGCTGGTCTTAAAGCTAACTTACGTACACTACTAAATTTAAGGTTCCTTTAAGGTTAAGGTTAAATGCAATTAAATTCACATTTTCACCTCGTGATTTTAAAAGCTGTTTTAAAACCAAATTCGGAGAGCTAAACGTTGACATAATCTAGACACTATTAGTGTACTGACATACTCAGTCCAGTACTGAGTACTACTGTATGGGGATTGAAATGCAGCTCAAACAGGAAGATATAAAATCCAGAATTAAGGCCCAGTCCCACAATAACGATAACTATAACGATAACTATAAATAAATCAGTCCCCTGCAGTTTATGTGGTTGGTGCTCACACCAGACTGATAACAATCCCTGTAGCCCAGGCCTGGGTTTATCCGTATCTGTGAGATTGCTTCTGGAGCGATTTTTCCAGGCCTATCTTATCCGATAAAACGTCTGACCAATCAGGTCATTGTTTACATGTGATGTTGTCTGAGCACGTGCTATTTTTCCCCGGACATCTTTGTACATCCTTGTTGCATCATGAAGTCACAGAATACACATTCACGGAAAATAAAAA
Organism: Neoarius graeffei; assembly: GCF_027579695.1. Taxonomy (NCBI): domain Eukaryota; kingdom Metazoa; phylum Chordata; class Actinopteri; order Siluriformes; family Ariidae; genus Neoarius; species Neoarius graeffei. The sequence continues at coordinate 59,263,576 of NC_083588.1, forward strand.
ATATAATACAAAGCACAGATCTTTTATTCATGGATATGTGATTATTTTCCATGAAATATCAATAGTGAATATAAATGCAGGTAAGATATTTTAGTTATGAACTTTGGCAGTCCAAGCATTTAATTGTTTTAGACTTCTTAATTTTTTTATCCGTGATGCATCATCTGTATGAAATCGGTAATCCATCGGTAATCCACCTGTTGAGAAGACTGAGGTCTTTTGGTGTGTGCAGAACACTGCTTAGGACTTTTTATGACTCTGTGGTGGCATCAGTGATTTTCTACGCTGTGGTCTGCTGGGGCTGTGGAAGTTCAGAGAGGGACAGGAAGAAACTTAATAAACTGGTCAGAAGGGCTGGCTCAGTCTTGGACTGTCCTCTGGACTCCATTGAGGAGGTGGGTGAGAGGAGGATGTTAGCCAAGCTGACCTCAATCATGGATAACTCCTCTCACCCCCTACATGAGGCTGTGGGGGCCTTAAGCAGCTCTTTTTGTAGTAGACTGCTACACCCACGGTGTAAGAAGGAGAGGTACTGCAGGTCATTCATACCTACTGCTGTTAGACTGTATAACCCCCACAACTTGTAATGCAGCACCAATAACCTGTTTGTCGTTATACAACCCCGATTCCAAAAAAGTTGGGACAAAGTACAAATTGTAAATAAAAATGGAATGCAATGATGTGGAAGTTTCAAGATTCCACATTTTATTCAGAATAGAACATAGATGACATATCAAATGTTTAAACTGAGAAAATGTATCATTTAAAGAGAAAAATTAGGTGATTTTAAATTTCATGACAACACACATCTCAAAAAAGTTGGGACAAAGCCATGTTTACCACTGTGAGACATCCCCTTTTCTCTTTACAACAGTCTGGAAACGTCTGGGGACTGAGGAGACAAGTTGCTCAAGTTTAGGGATAGGAATGTTAACCCATTCTTGTCTAATGTAGGATTCTAGTTGCTCAACTGTCTTAGGTCTTTTTTGTCGTATCTTCCGTTTTATGATGCGCCAAATGTTTTCTATGGGTGAAAGATCTGGACTGCAGGCTGGCCAGTTCAGTACCCGGACCCTTCTTCTACGCAGCCATGATGCTGTAATTGATGCAGTATGTGGTTTGGCATTGTCATGTTGGAAAATGCAAGGTCTTCCCTGAAAGAGACGTCGTCTGGATGGGAGCATATGTTGCTCTAGAACCTGGATATACCTTTCAGCATTGATGGTGTCTTTCCAGATGTGTAAGCTGCCCATGCCACACGCACTAATGCGACCCCATACCATCAGAGATGCAGGCTTCTGAACTGAGCGCTGATAACAACTTGGGTCGTCCTTCACCTCTTTAGTCCGAATGACACGGCGTCCCTGATTTCCATAAAGAACTTCAAATTTTGATTCGTCTGACCACAGAACAGTTTTCCACTTTGCCACAGTCCATTTTAAATGAGCCTTGGCCCAGAGAAGACGTCTGCACTTCTGGATCATGTTTAGATACGGCTTCTTCTTTGAACTATAGACTTTTAGCTGGTAACGGCGGATGGCACGGTGAATTGTGTTCACAGATAATGTTCTCTGGAAATATTCCTGAGCCCATTTTGTGATTTCCAATACAGAAGCATGCCTGTATGTAATGCAGTGCCGTCTAAGGGCCCGAAAGTCACGGGCACCCAGTATGGTTTTCCGGCCTTGAGCCTTACACACAGAGATTCTTCCAGATTCTCTGACTCTTTTGATGATATTATGCACTGTAGATGATATGTTCAAACTCTTTGCAATTTTACACTGTCGAACTCCTTTCTGATATTGCTCCACTATTTATTGGCGCAGAATTAGGGGGATTGGTGATCCTCTTCCCATCTTTACTTCTGAGAGCCGCTGCCACTCCAAGATGCTCTTTTTATACCCTGTCATGTTAATGACCTATTGCCAATTGACCTAATGAGTTGCAATTTGGTCCTCCAGCTGTTCCTTTTTTGTACCTTTAACTTTTCCAGCCTCTTATTGCCCCTGTCCCAACTTTTTTGAGATGTGTTGCTGTCATGAAATTTCAAATGAGCCAATATTTGGCATGAAATTTCAAAATGTCTCACTTTCGACATTTGATATGTTGTCTATGTTCTATTATGAATACAATATCAGTTTTTGAGATTTGTAAATTATTGAATTAAGTTTTTATTTACAATTTGTACTTTGTCCCAACTTTTTTGGAATCGGGGTTGTATTTGCACTACTTCACCACTACTACCTCTGCCATCTCTCATCAATGCAATTATTATGTGCAATAATATAGGTCTTAAACTAGTTTTATACATATATATCATCTCATCTCATTATCTCTAGCCGCTTTATCCTGTTCTACAGGGTCACAGGCAAGCTGGAGCCTATCCCAGCTGACTACGGGTGAAAGGCGGGGTACACCCTGGACAAGTCGTCAGGTCATCACAGGGCTGACACATAGACACAGACAACCATTCACACTCACATTCACACCTACGCTCAATTTAGAGTCACCAGTTAACCTAACCTGCATGTCTTTGGACTGTGGGGGAAACCAGAGCACCCGGAGGAAACCCACACGGACACGGGGAGAACATGCAAACTCCACACAGAAATATATATATATGCAGAGTCCACCTGTAATGTGCAATTTTTTCTGAGCCTCTCAATAAGGCAATATTTCTATACTTTTTCACGGTAGATAATGCAAATAGCCTTCTGTATTTAATCTTTCGTTTGTCTAATTTTTATTTCAGTTTTATTTTGTTATCTGTATGACATTTTCTTGCTACTGTAACGTGAATTTCCCCGATGTGGGATCAATAAAGTGAATCTAATCTAATCTAATCTAATCTAATCTAATCTAATCTAATCTAATCTAATCTAATCTAATCTAATCTAATTAAATGTTTGTGACCAATCCATAAATTATTAGCATCTGTGATACATCCGTATTGGGGCGGCACGGTGGTGTAGTGGTTAGCGCTGTCGCCTCACAGCAAGAAGGTCCGGGTTCGAGCCCTGTGGCCAGCGAGGGCCTTTCTGTGTGGAGTTTGCATGTTCTCCCCGTGTCCGCGTGGGTTTCCTCCGGGTGCTCCGGTTTCCCCCACAGTCCAAAGACATGCAGGTTAGGTTAACTGGTGACTCTAAATTGAGCGTAGGTGTGAATGTGAGTGTGAATGGTTGTCTGTGTCTATGTGTCAGCCCTGTGATGACCTGGTGACTTGTCCAGGGTGAACCCCGCCTTTCGCCCATAGTCAGCTGGGATAGGCTCCAGCTTGCCTGCGACCCTGTAGAACAGGATAAAGCGGCTAGAGATGATGAGATGAGATACAGCCGTATTAAAATCTGTAATGACTCTGTATTTTGTATCCTTTTTTATTATATTTCCATAATCCGTGACCTTTCTGTATTATAGCAACTACCGGCATGTGTGCATGGGTTGTTTTGAAGTCCAAGCTGTACAGTACGACCCGGAATAATGTGCTGCTACTTGGAAAAAACTTCCATGGCTATTCCTAAGTTGCACACGTTTATTTCCCTGAGTGTCAGGACCAAGCAATATTATAGTCGGGATTATAGTTGTGGTGTTTCTGCTCCAGACTGGAACTAAACTCAGGCAGAGGGACAGTCAGAGTTGGAGTTAGAGGTATAGTTATAGTTATCGGTGTTGTGGGACTGGGGCCTTATCTGCTGATGGAAATGTGCAGGAATTATCGAGGTCTCCTTCAACAACAATCTTTCCTTTAAGAAGATCTTGTCTTTCAGCTACTATGTGTGATTAGCTCATTAATTGTGTTTATTTATTTTTTGTGAATTGCAGGTACGATTTTCAAGTCGTCAAGATCAGAACACAGCACAGAGGCAAGATGGATCTGTGGAGTGAGTTTATTAGTGCGAGGGATTGGACTTATTACATTCAGGTGTGATGGTGTAGGATGTCTTTGAGCTGGTGTGAATTCGTGGTGTGTGAATTTAATCATTGTAAAAATTCCCATATAAAATTCCAAACCAGATAGCAAGGACTGAATTCCTATAAAAGGAGTCCCAGAGGAACTTGGAGAAGCATCATGTTTTAGAGTATTTGTTTCTCTCCTGACTCAATATTGCAGGAAAAAAAAATGTCTGTTTGTAATATTTAACCCATCACTACACCGTTAGAAATAGGGGTACAGGAGGAGTCTATTTCTGTCCTCCAAGGTATGAGCTACACTAATGTACCCCCTATGGCTCATTATTGGACCTCAGGGTAACTATGTGTGCCTTTTTAGGGCCAAAAAAGGAACTTATATGTTCCCAAGCAGTATATAAAGCATACAAATAAGTACCTTCGAGGGTACTGCACCAATGACAAGCTGTTGTATCCCTAAAGGTACAGTAATGTACTTTATTTTCTGAGAGTGTATTTATTGGTCTTGCTTTGTATTATGGGGAGCCTCTTTGTTTAACGAACATGATGTGATTAAAAATAGGAGATATCAAAGCTTTTGAAACAGTCCCACCTGTCAGAGTGGGAATTATGAGTTGTAAAGTCTCATCTCATCTCATTATGTCTAGCCGCTTTATCCTGTCCTATCCCAGCTGACTACAGGCGATACAGTTTCGATAGCCCTTAGCCTCTCACCTATACAGCTAGGGTTACAGTCCTCTGGTAACCGCAAGAGTTTGACTTCCCCACTCACATCTACATTGCAGGGTGCCTTGCCAGATGGTAGTAGGTACCATTTTTATGATGCTTTTTGGTACAACCCAACCGTGAGTAGAACTCACAATCTCCCGGTCAAGAGGCAGACATGCTAACCACTAGGCCAACTCACAGTCTACAACCAAGTACAAGTTTACACACTAATCCATCTGCTATAGTGTAGAAGTGAGAGCTGAATTTCCTCCCATGTCCTTATCATCCAAGGTGTGTGTGTCTCATCTCATCTCATTATCTCTAGCTGCTTTATCCTGTTCCACAGGGTCACAGGCAAGCTGGAGCCCATCCCAGCTGACTACGGGCGAAAGGTGGGGTACACCCTGGACAAGTCGCCAGGTCATCACAGGGCTGACACATAGACACAGACAACCATTCACACTCACATTCACACCTACGCTCAATTTAGAGTCACCAGTTAACCTAACCTGCATGTCTTTGGACTGTGGGGGAAACCGGAGCACCCGGAGGAAACCCACGCGGACACGGGGAGAACATGCAAACTCCACAAAGAAAGGCCTTCGCCGGCCACGGGGCTTGAACCCGGACCTTCTTGCTGTGAGGCGACAGCCCGAGTTGTAAAGTTATTAGTGCTGTCAAAAATGTCGCGTTATTAACGCGTTAACTTGACTCAATTTTAACGGCGATAATTTTTTTATTGCGAGATTAATGCTCTGTGACATGATGCCACGCCCCGCACAGCCAGAGTCCTCTGCCCTCCTCCGAAGAGCCACGGTGCTCGGCTTAGGTTTCGTTTTCCCATCGGCGGCTCCAGCCCCACTTTACAGTGGCTGTGACAAGACGTGTTATGCTCTGCAATAAAAAAAAAACATTGGTACAACCAGTGTTCGAACTATGCCGATATTTTCGGGGGGTCCCTTATTTTCCCTTGGGGGGGTACTTGCGCTTGTCTCAGAGCGCGGCTCTCCATCGCGCGCTCACTTCGGATATGCAAATGCTTCCCGTTACACACGATTGCTATGTCAATAAACATCATTTTGCCAATATTTTAGAGACCCCCCAACATTTCCCAAATCATGTTTTCAAGGGATCTCATGTCTGTTTCAGGGGATCTCGGATCCCCCGTGTACCCCTGTAGTTCGAACGCTGAGCAAGCCCATTCATTTTTATATGCTGATAAGAGAATTACAATGGTTTTTCATGTGACAAAAATGTGCGATTAAATTGCGATTAATCGCGAGTTAACTATGACAGTTGCGACATTAATCGGATTAAATATTTTAATCGCTTGACAGCACTAAAAGTTATCATTTAAAATTTTTTATTTTTTTTTGCTATTCAGACTTTGGAAACTTTCCAATTCCCACTAGCTTGTATGAAAATAGCTTTAAGCAAAGGAGCACTCTCCAGCTTGAGATAAATATGCACCCCATACTGCTCAGAAGTACATCAGGAGCCACGGTAATGGGAATTAATCAATACATCATAACATATGGGGTGTAATACATATTCTGATCTGATCCCTGAGCCTCATAGGCCACAAATCTAATTAACACCACACAATTGCATACAAGCAGGAAACAGCATTTGCTATTAACCCAGACCTTATTGAACCACTGGAACTTTCTGGCAATGATTTTTACGATGCCTGTTTATGCACAGCATCCAATCAGAGCAGCATGCCAAAAAAATCAGTTCCTGCAATGCCTTCTGGGATTGTTTCCGTTTGGCGAGAGCACTTTGTTTATCTCTTCATTTATCTATGAGAGAATGAGAGAGTGAGGAATAGACCACTGATTAACTTCCCCTCTTGGCGTGCTCCTCCTCCCAGCGGCACTCGTCCGTAAATGAACGGAGAGAGTGATCTTTGCATAATTGTTTCTTTCACTTTAAAAAAGTAATTAAGTGAGTGGGCCGGGAGGGCGTCGAGCCAGGAGAAGAGGCTGGGGAATAATTAGGGATCGATCGGCGTGAGAGACTTCGCGAGGAAGTTTGAGTTTGTCTTGGCACACCCACATATGGCACTCTCACAATTACTAATATACACACACATATGCCCTTTTGTGTTTGTTTTTATCTTTCAAAGGTGGAATTTATCTTTCAGAGCCTGGAAGCAGCATTCCAAAGACTTAAACATGGTGTGATTGATAAAGGTTATAAAATAAAAAGAGGAAGGGAGGAAGGGCCAAGGATTGAATACATACACCAAGAATTGGTTCATACGGCATCCTTATTTTCCTTGGCAGAGACAGGATGACAGGTTGCCGAGGAGTGTGGTGTCAGTGAGCGCAGGGAAACATGCAGTAATTAGAAGAGTCATGCCTGGGCAGCGCTGCACGCTGCACTGTTACACTGCCCACCCACGGAGATTGGCGGGTAAAGTAACAAGCCTGAGGCTGGCACACAGGAGCCCAGCCGGAGCTGACGCTTCAGCCTGTCTCCAAAAACGAGGCCTGCATGTCACACCGAATGATATTATTGTTAAAGAGTGGAACATGACAATGGGGCCATGCTCACCTTTCAGCTGAGCCTGGCCTTAAGCTTTCCGAAGGAGTGTGAGACAAACTGTCACAATCTGAAACCGCCTACGCGGCACTTTGCACCTGTTGAGGGTCAAGAGCATTTTGCGGATGCTGGCAAAGCTGTTCAATTTATTCTTTATCCAGGAATAACACACTTCATTGCGCTTCATTTTCATTCCACTGTCTGAGATGGATTGCAAAATAAAATCGCCAAATCGGGCTTGGGCTAGATCTGGCTAATCTCATCCGTGAGCCCATTAGCAAGTCAGTATGAAGCTATGCAGTGTCTCATTCCTTTAGCCATGAAGGTTTTACAACCATTATTACCTGTATTTGTGTTCATAACCATGAGGGGAAGTGGCCTAATGGTTAGAGAAGCAGCTTTAGACATGCGGTTAGGTTAATATGGGACGGCCTTGGGCTGAGGTGCCCTTGAGTGAGGCGCCTAACTCCCAACTGCTCCCCGGGCGCTGTTAGCATGGCTGCCCACTGCTCTGGGTATGTGTGTGTGCTCATTGCTCACGTGTGTGTGTGTTCATGTGTGTGTTCACTGCTTCAGATGGGTTAAATGCAGAGAGGAATTTCACAAGCGTGTGATGAATAAAGTTGTTGTTGCTGTTGTTGTTGTTCTTCTTCAGGACCAAAAGGTTGCTGGTTCGACTCCCTGGACCAACAGGAATAGCCGAAGTGCCCTTGAACAAGGCACCTACCTAACCCCCAGGCTGCTCTGCGTACGTTGTACTTCTCTCAGGATAAATGTTTGGTTAGCTACATATTACCCATGTACACAATCTTGCCACTTCTTTTCAGGGGAAAGTAGCTAATACATGCTCAAAATGTTGCTCAAACTTGCCTGATGATGTCAGAACAGTTAGCATTTTCGTGGAATCTTTATGATCACCAGCATGTCAAAATGTTATATGAAGAAGTACGATTTTTTTGAAGACACTGAAGGCACCGCAAACTACCTAAATTTATATATAGTGTAAAAACTCATTTTTATTAAGAACCCAGGCAAAAAATGGAGCATGAGCATGAGGAAAGAGACCCAAAGGAAAAGGTTCAATCATATTACTTGCTTTTATTACCATGTGATGGCCACAGCCACACAGGGTAATATCCCACATTCTACTTTTGCACCTTATTAGTTTGCTGCACAGTCTATCATTTGTAACTTGGAGCCGATATGCAATGGGGACATAGGATGACCCCTTCCCTCTGCTAGTCCGGGGTGGCATTCTGGACAAATGCTAGCAAGCCCCAAGTCCTCCTTGCCAAGGTTACGGATAAGGGAAGGAAAACCCTGACAGAAAAACCATCTACCGAGGGCTGGCAACCTGCTTGGATTATTTTAATTGCTACGGAATCTGATACAGGAACCATTAACCATCTCTCTGGAAGTAACCTAATGCTATCCATGCTGTTATGAAATCTGACAGTCAAAGCTTGGTTCAAGAAGCTGACAGATCAATAATCGGAAACAGATGGAGAAACCTTAAAGAGTGACCTAAAAGAGACATCAGTTAATTATGATGAGGCACTGTGTGTGGCTGCTAATAATAAAGAGTGGTTTAATCTTGTATCAGTGCTATGTGGTTCTACCACGACAACATAATAGCAAATAGTTTAAAAAAACCCTCAAACAAAGAAACACATGATTAGTGACGAACAAATAAACATAGCTTTCGCAACCCTACAGTGTTAAAGGGGAACTGTAGGCAATTTTTTTATTATCAAAATTCTATTTATCTCATTTTATTAAATACAGGAATGCGTGTTTGATCGCTATTTTGTCGCTGCTATAGCAAGTTATGAGTGTTTGAAATATGCTCTGTAATATATCAGTCCATACGTCAAAGCAATGGCTGTAAACGAGATCCGTTGAGACCTGTGCGAGACATCGTAGGACGGAAGTAAAACGTACAGCGGAAATCAAAGTGACCGACATCTGCCAACGTTGTCAAAAGACACGCGCGCCCTCTTTCGAATGCTGACGTAATCAAGCCGGAAGTTTTGTTTGTTTTGGTAGCGATCAGGAAAGTTTGAAAAAAGTAGGCAGTAATCGTCATTTAAACTCGTTTTTGTGCAATATTTTGTTTGGAAAACAGTTTTCAAAATGGCAGCACTGACACCTGGCTGACACTTCACGCTTCCAAGTCTCGCACAAGTCTCGTGAAGATCGCGTGGATACGGTAAGCGACGCCTGCTGTGGCCAAACGAACTAAATTCAACACGGCTAAAAACCGAACAGGCCGATAAGTATAATATTTAATTGCAATTAGTTGCCAATACGAGTCACGATATAAGGTTACTAAAACTGAAAACGTAACTGAATAACACGTTAATTAAGAAATAAAGCAAATTTAAAAATGACTTTAGTTCTCCTTTAAATAGTGTCCACTCTGTATAAAACAATGTAAGGTTAAAGCAAATAAACTGAATGAATGAATTAATTAATTTATTTTATTTCGAACATGTATAAAAAAATGTATGTAACTATTTGTACATACAAAAGAAAGAAAATGAGAAAGTGACAAAAAAAATTAATAAATAAAATACATAAAGAGCTAAGACATTACAATACACCGCACATTGTTCGAAAAAGGAGTGGGAAGAAGTACAATACTTTTTAAATTTCCCACCCCTTTTTAACTACCCCGAAATCCAAACTTCATTAATACACCTATAAAAATATATACCATATATACACTTCATGAATATCTATATAAATATTTAATTACAAAAATAAATATATACGGGGTGGCACGGTGGTGTAGTGGTTAGCGCTGTCGCCTCACAGCAAGAAGGTCTGGGTTCGAGCCCTGTGGCCGGCGAGGGCCTTTCTGTGCGGAGTTTGCATGTTCTCCCCGTGTCCGCGTGGGTTTCCTCCGGGTGCTCCGGTTTCCCCCACAGTCCAAAGACATGCAGGTTAGGTTAACTGGTGACTCTAAATTGAGCGTAGGTGTGAATGTGAGTGTGAATGGTTGTCTGTGTCTATGTGTCAGCCCTGTGATGACCTGGCGACTTGTCCAGGGTGTACCCCGCCTTTCGCCCGTAGTCAGCTGGGATAGGCTCCAGCTTGCCTGCGACCCTGTAGAACAGGATAAAGCGGCTAGAGATAATGAGATGAGATGAGATAAATACGTACTACATTCCATATATACACTTCACAAATATCTATATAAATATATAATTACAAATATATATATATATATATATATATATATATACACACTATATACGGTACCATATATACACTTCATAAATATCTATATAAATATCTCATCTCATCTCATTATCTCTAGCCGCTTTATCCTTCTACAGGGTCGCAGGCAAGCTGGAGCCTATCCCAGCTGACTACGGGCGAAAGGCGGGGTACACCCTGGACAAGTCGCCAGGTCATCACAGGGCTGACACATAGACACAGACAACCATTCACACTCACATTCACACCTACGGTCAATTTAGAGTCACCAGGTAACCTAACCTGCATGTCTTTGGACTGTGGGGGAAACCGGAGCACCCGGAGGAAACCCACGCGGACACGGGGAGAACATGCAAACTCCACACAGAAAGGCCCTTGCCGGCCCCGGGGCTTGAACCCAGGACCTTCTTGCTGTGAGGCGACAGCGCTAACCACTACACCACCGTGCCGCCTATATAAATATATAATTACAAAAATAAATATCTACTACATACCTATCCCTGTAAATATGAATATATAAACTATCCCCATAAATAAATATATACCATATATACCATAAACTGTAAATCAAACAAACAGTGTTGTGTCAAATATTTGAGTCTGATTGTATAGATGAATGTAAATGATAGACTCTCTCTCTCAGCCTTGGGCCCAAAGGGACCAGCAGGAAAAAATGTGATGGGAGTTGAGTGAATGAGCAGCACTTTCCCCTCCCTTTGTATCACAGCTGAAGTGCCCTTGAGCAAAGCACCGAACCCTCACCTGCTCCCTGGGTGCTGTAGTATAGCTACCCACTGCCCTGGGTATGTGTGTGTGCTCATTGTTCACATGTGTGTGTTCACTGCTTCAGATGGGTTAAATGCAGAGGATGAATTTCACTTTGCTTGAGTGTACATGTGACCAATAAAGGCTTCTTCTTCTTCTTTGAAACAAGTTTCATCATAGAATGCAGGACAAGCAGTGATGAGCTCAGCTTATTTGGGAACGTTGAGCAAATTCTGGGTGAAGTTCCTTCATGAAACTGGTTGAGAAGATGACAAGAGTCTGAAAAGCATGATCAGGAAGAGTGTTTCGTTTAAAATATAACAAAGTTTGGATTTGTTTAACACTTTTTCTGCATAAAAGTGCAAACGTGTTTTGCACTGCATAATTCATACTTCCATGTGTGTTATTTCTTCATGTTAAAGTCTTCATTAGTATTCTAAAACAGTGGAAAAATTCATAGTGAAAACTTCTATTAGCAGATGCGTCCAAGTTTTATTGTGACTGATACTGAATGGCGTATTAATGTCACACACGTTTGTGCTTCTATTTCATGCTCATTTTGTACTTTTGATCTGCATCTCACACAGAGATTCTGAGATTCAGCTTCACTTTGACTCCGCGGGGACTTTCGTGATCTCATCTCATTATCTCTAGCCGCTTTATCCTGTTCTACAGGGTCGCAGGCAAGCTGGAGCCTATCCCAGCTAACTACGGGCGAAAGGCGGGGTACACCCTGGACAAGTCGCCAGGTCATCACAGGGCTGACACATAGACACAGACAACCATTCACACTCACATTCACACCTACGCTCAATTTAGAGTCACCGGTTAACCTAACCTGCATGTCTTTGGACTGTGGGGGAAACCGGAGCACCCGGAGGAAACCCACGCGGACATGGGGAGAACATGCAAACTCCGCACAGAAAGGCCCTTGCCGGCCACGGGGCTCGAACCCGGACCTTCTTGCTGTGAGGCGACAGCGCTAACCACTACACCACCGTGCCGCCCGACTTTCGTGATCTGAGAAGGAAATTCATTGTGACTTTTGAAAACATTTAACATGCGTGCACACACACACACTCATTTACATATTATCACCGCTGCCTACTTTAAATGTAGCATCATTCACACAATTCTTCGTGAATTACCTTCACATGCCCCAAAATTGCATACACAATTAATTAAATTGTACATGCAAATTAATAGTTATTACTTGCAGAGGCAAGTAACTCTTCAACCTGGCATGCCTCCAAGCAAAGACGAAGGTGCGGAAGGTCCTCATCAGAGAGATGCTCTTCACAGATGATGCCGCCATCACCGCAGAAGCGCTACAGCGACTCATCACCCGCTTCGCAGACGCCTGCAACGAGTTCGGGCTCACTATAAGCCTGAAGAAGACCAACATCATGGGCCAGGACGTCAGCAGAACTCCCCACATCGCCATCGGCAACCACACCCTTGAAGTGGTGGATAGGTTCACCTATCTGGGCTCCACCATCTCCAGCAACCTCTCTCTCGACACCGAGCTGAGCGTGCGGATCGGCAAAGCCGTAACAGCAATGGCCCGTCTTGCGAAGAGAGTCTGGGACAACACCATGCTCATGACCAACACCAAAACGAGAGTGTATCAGGCCTGCATGCTGAGCACTCTCCTCTATGGAAGTGAAGCATGGACCCTTTACTCCTGTCAAGAACGCAGACTGAATGCCTTCCACATGCGCTGTCTCAGAAGACTTCTGGGCATCACCTGGCAGGACCGTGTCACCAACACCGATGTCCTGGCCAAGGCAGGGATGCCCAGCATGTTTGCCATGCTGACCCAGAGATGCTTGCGCTGGCTAGGCCACGTCAGTCGCATGGACGACGGCCGCATCCCAAAGGATGTGCTGTATGGTGAGCTGGCCACAGGCTCCAGACCCACAGGACGACCCGCACTATGCTACAAGGACGTGTGCAAGCGTGACCTGAGGGCAGGTGACTTCAACCCCGCAGACCTGGAGACGGCGGCCTCAGACCGTGCCGGCTGGCGGTCCACCACCAAGGCCGTCGTTGGGAAAGCCGAGGGAAAGAGAGAGACCCGGTGGGGGGAGAGGAGGCTCCAACAACAGCGGAGACTGCAGACGGCTTCAACAGACACCCGACCAAGCAACTTCACCTGCAGCAACTGTAACAGACCGTGCGGCTCACGCATCGGCCTATACAGTCATACCCGTACTAGGCGCTGCAACTCGACAAATGATGGATGACCCCTGGCTCAGATCACCACAAGATCGAAGGAGGAGGAGCCAACAACTTGCAGAGTAAAGCCTTAGTGTTTAAATATAAATCTAAAATTGATAAGCCTGTCTAATTCAATTTTGAGCATTATGTATGGAGAGCAGGGAGACTTGGAACACGTTTTCATCTTTTGTAGATTGTGTGAAATTCTTTGCAGGTAGCGTCACATTCATACTGCATTAGAGAGGATTTACTGTACCCTTTAATCTTAGCACAAGATTAGTTTCTCACACGAAGCCTTCAGACTTCACTTTTTCGGTCGTTGTTTTTTGCAGGGAGTTCAGCAGGTGTTCTACTAACAACATGCAAATGAATCAACACAGACGCAGTCCATTAATTTTAATAATGACCAAGACAATCTTCCAAGAGCAATGCAAATCAGCACACAAACAGGTACAGAATAATACGCCCTGTCAATCAATATGTTCTGATAACATTTTCCTCTGGCATTCCAAATAAATTAACACAACTGGAGAGAATTCTCTCCCTTCAACCACATGTTCTCTTATTTTGTGATTCAAACAAAAAAAATTACACTCACCTGTGTCTTTAATAGGAACTTGTTCTTGATTCTAAGATTCCTGTTCTTGGCTGCAGGACTGCCCTTATCAAAAAGAAGTATAGTTCAAGTTAATTTTATTAAGTATACTTAAGTAAAGTTAAAGTATATTTCCTTAAGTATACTTTTGTGTATGAAGTATACTGACATCAATGTACTTACAGTATACTTGTAAGTAAACTAATCTAATACTTCTTGGGACTAAATTGGTGCACTTTTAGTTTATAAAAAGTATACTTTAAGTCTAAGAGAAGTAAACTCTGAGTATACAACTAGTATTTTTTATTTTGTACTGCAAGTATACGACAAGTAAACTTATATACTAATAGTTTACTAGTTCTATACTTGTAGTCCACTCTTTAGTTTACAAAAGCATACTTCATAGTGTACTGGAAATATACTATGAGTTTGCTTGTTTTATACTTCTAGTCCACTTTTTAGTTTACTAAAGTATACTTTGTAGTATACTGGAAATATACTATTAGTTACTGGTTATATGCATCTAGTCCACTTTTTAGTTTTGAAGTATACTGCAATTCCCCTTCTAGGTATACTATTAGTTTTCTAGCCCGAACCCTTACCTCATGCACACTACCAGGAGACAACTTAAGTGTTTTGTACCTTCAGTTACAATGAAGTTATAAAGGTAAGAATTCACAAAATAACAACAGATACTCAGGATTAAGAACCTATTCATTTTCTTTAAAAATCTAAATTTAAAGCAACATTGTATTAAATGCCAAAGTATAAAAACATGTCACTGATGACTGAAATTAACATCCAAGCTCTAAAGAAAAAAAAAAAAAAGAATTATCCCACTCAGGAGAAAAAAAAACTTATATGGAACCACAGACATGCCTAAGAGTCAACAATGTTGAAGCACAACTACAGGGCAAGTACACTTAAACATAAGGTACAAATATTTTAATACTTTATTCCACTTTTGTTAAGTATATCTTGATCAAAAGTTTAAGTATAAGCTTAATATACCTAAACTTTTCTATATACTTTTCAGTATAAGCCAAGTATACTTACAGTGGTGCTTGAAAGTTTGTGAACCCTTTAGAATTTTCTATATTTCTGCATAAATATGACCTAAAACATCATCAGATTTTCACACAAGTCCTAAAAGTAGATAAAGAGAACCCAGTTAAACAAATGAGACAAAAATATTATACTTGGTCATTTATTTATTGAGGAAAATAATCCAATATTACATATTTGTAAGTGGCAAAAGTATGTGAACCTCTAGGATTAGCAGTTAAAATTAGAAGGTGAAATGAGAGTCAGATGTTGTCAATCAATGGGATGACAATCAGATGTGAGTGGGCACCCTGTTTTATTTAAAGAACAGGGATTTATCAAAGTCTGATCTTCACAACACATGTTTGTGGAAGTGTATCATGGCACAAACAAAGGAGATTTCTGAGGACCTCAGAAAAAGTGTTGTTGAAGCTGATCAGGCTGGAAAAGGTTACAAAACCATCTCTAAAGAGTTTGGACTCCACCAATCCCCAGTCAGAAAGATTGTGTACAAATGGAGGAAATTCAAGACCATTGTTACCCTCCCCAGGAGTGGTCGACCAATAAAGATCACTCCAAGAGCAAGGCGTGTAATAGTCGGCGAGGTCACAAAGGACCCCAGGGTAACTTCTAAGCAACTGAAGGCCTCTCTCACATTGGCTAATGTTAATGTTCATGAGTCCACCGTCAGGAGAACACTGAACAACAATGGTGTGCATGGCAGGGTTGCAAGGAGAAAGCCACTGCTTTCCAAAAAGAACATTGCTGCTCATCTGCAGTTTGCTAAAGATCACGTGGACAAGCCAGAAGGCTATCAGAAAAATATTTTGTGGATGGATGAGACCAAAATAGAATTTTTTGGTTTAAATGAGAAGTGTTATGTTTGGAGAAAGGAAAACACTGCATTCCAGCATAAGAACCTTATCCCATCTGTGAAACATGGTGGTGGTAGTATCATTGTTTGGGCCTGTTTTGCTGCATCTGGGCCAGGACGGCTTGCCATCATTGATGGAACCATGAATTCTGAATTATACCAGCGAATTCTAAATGAAAATGTCAGGACATCTGTCCATGAACTGAATCTCAGGAGAAGGTGGGTCATGTAGCAAGATAATGAACCTAAGCACACAAGTCGTTCTACCAAAGAATGGTTAAAGAAGAATAAAGTTAATGTTTTGGAATGGCCAAGTCAAAGTCCTGACCTTAATCGAATCAAAATGTTGTGGAAGGACCTGAAGTGAGTAGTTCATGTGAGGAAACCCGCCAACATCCCAGAGTTGAAGCTGTTCTGTACGGAGGAACAGGCTAAAATTCCTCCAAGCTGGTGTGCAGGACTGATCAACAGTTACTGGAAACATTTAGTTGCAGTTATTGCTGCACAAGAGGGTCACACCAGATACTGAAAGCAAAGGTTCACATACTTTTGCCACTCACAGATATGTAATATTGGATCATTTCCCTCAATAAATAAATGACCAAGTATAATATTTTTGTCTCATTTGTTTAACTGGGTTCTCTTTATCTACTTTTAGGACTTGTGTGAAAATCTGATGATGTTTTAGGTCATATTTATGCAGAAATATAGAAAATTCTAAAGGGTTCACAAACTTTCAAGCACCACTGTATGTATAACTTTATTAAGTATATCTCTGATAAGTAAATAAAAAGTAAACTGAAAGCATACTCTCTTATTTTTAGTTTAAAAGTAGTATACGAGAAGCACACTCGAATAAACTTCTTTTTTTGTAAGGGTGGAACCCAATGTGGTCTTCTGCTGTTGCATGCTGAGATGCTTTTCTGCTCACCACGGTTGTAAAGAGTGGTCATATAAGTTAAGCCGGGCATACACTGTGCGATTTTTGGCCCAATTTTGACACGATTTTCACTCGTGCGACTATTTTGGAGATCGGGCCGAGTTTTGGCTCAATCGTGCGTCTCGGATCGTGTAGTATACATGGGGTAACGACAAGCGATTAACACCTCACGACCTCTTCCCGATCGATCGGATGAAAATCAAACCTGTTTGAAATCCTGAGCATCGCATCTGAGCATCGCATCCGAGCATCGTATCGTATCGTGTGAGAACAGGAATCGTAAGCTGCGTGCTGTTTACCCCTGCGATTCATTCGTACAGTGTGAGCAGCAGCTGAATACCGCGATTGAAAAAATCGCACAGTGTCTGCCCAGCTTTACTGTATCCTTCCTGGCAAAAAAAAAAAAAAAAGCTCGAACCAGTCTGTCAGCTTTCCTCTGACCTCACTTATCAACAAGGCGTTTGTTTCCACCCACAGAACTGTCGCTCGCTCACTCACTTGATGTTTGTTTTTTGTTTTTTGCACCATTCTATCTGTGTAAACTCTAGAGACTGTTTGTGTGTGAAAACCCCAGGAGGAGATCAGGAGCAGTTTCTGAAATACTCAAACCAAAAATACTCATCTGGCTCAAACCAACACCCACGCCACAGTGAAAGAAAGTCACACAAAAACTGAGATCACAATTTTTCCTGTCCTGATGTTTGAACATTGTGAACGTTAACCGAAACTCTCGATTTGTATCTGCTGTCAAGGGATCGGCTGATTAGAGAACTGCGTCAAACAGCAGGTGGATAGATGGGTGTTCCTAATAAAGTGGCAAATAATGCATCATGAATAATTGAAGAAATATGACAAAATTCAGTCATTTTCTAATTACGGTCACTGAATTCATTGGATCGCAGCATGCATTTATGGCTGTGTATGACATGGCGAATGATCCGTTGCGTGCTTTCGCAGTTAACTCACGTCGGACATTTTCGTAGCATCATCCAACGAGCTTTAATTAAAACTAAATAGTCATTACACGCTCAGAAAAACACCCCAGGTTTGTAAAAACAAAATAAATCATTCTATGAGCTGATTCTCCTGTTAAACCTCTGTTTAACCTGTTGAGGTTTTCATACGCGTGCACTTAGATCTTCAGAAATATTCAGCGATCGCTGATGTACTGTACGTATCCACGACTCTATTCCATGCTACAGTATATAGGAGAGAAGCTGTCGTAGCTTATTCACATGCTTCAGGAGACGTTGCTAATCGCTTCACTTCAAGGATCTTCTGCCTAATTGGCAAATTGTTTGTTATATCAGGGAAGGAAATTGAACATGAACACATCAGGGGGTGTGCTTTTATCTGACTGCAGCAATTTCAGACTTCATTTGAGACTTTTACAAGCAGTTTCTGCTTTGACAAGAAGGAAGGAAGGAAGGAAGGAAGGAAGGAAGGAAGGAAGGAAGGAAGGAAGGAAGGAAGATAGGCTTATATGTGAGCCTCTCTTTCTGAGAAGAATTTGGAAAAGCACTGAAGAAAGAGATGAAATAAATGTATGATAATGTTTGAGTGCTCCGAGAGAGAGAGAGAGAGAGAGAGAGAGAGAGAACTCGTTCCCACCTCACTAAATATAATTAGCAGCTCATAGTGCTAAATGTAGTCGTAGAAGATTGGAGAAAAGGCAGCGTAGATGACACAGTGAGAAGAGAAAAAAAACGATACAGGAGACATGTACACTGCATTCCAGATGAAGACCTGTGTGTGTGGTGGTGGTGGTGATGGTGGTGATGGTGGTGGTGGTGGTGGGGTTTGAGACTGCAAACCCCCTTTGTAGCACCCTTTATGAAAGTGAGAAAAAATGTTTGTATGAAGAAAACGTTACAGACAATAATTCAGTTCTTCCACTCAATATTATATGGACACGAGTGTGTTACTGGTAAATACCCCACTCGTATTTTTCATACGAGCTCCATCCAGGACATGGAGAACCAAAACCATGACTTAAATCTCTATATGTCAGTCATGAGGAAATCTATGAATTTGGGGATATTTTGTTTGTGAATGTGTTGATATACACTACCGTTCAAAAGTTTGGGGTCACTTTGAAATGTCCTTATTTTTGAAAGAAAAGCACTGTTCTTTTCAATGAAGATCACTTTAAACTAATCAGAAATCCACTCTATACATTGCTAATGTGGTAAATGACTATTCTAGCTGCAAATGTCTGGTTTTTGGTGCAATATCTCCATAGGTGTATAGAGGCCCATTTCCAGCAACTCTCACTCCAGTGTTCTAATGGTACAATGTGTTTGCTCATTGCCTCAGAAGGCTAATGGATGATTAGAAAACCCTTGTACAATCATGTTAGCACAGCTGAAAACAGTTGAGCTCTTTAGAGAAGCTATAAAACTGACCTTCCTTTGAGCAGATTGAGTTTCTGGAGCATCTCATTTGTGGGGTCGATTAAATGCTCAAAATGGCCAGAAAAATGTCTTGACTATATTTTCCATTCATTTTACAACTTATGGTGGTAAATAAAAGTGTGACTTTTCATGGAAAACACAAAATTGTCTGGGTGACCCCAAACTTTTGAACGGTAGTGTAATAAAAAGAAAATCACACATTGGCTTGAAGATACAAAGTTTATCTTCTCATGTTGAAAAACTCGCATTTTTCAGATGGAATACCTCACGGATCTGAGTGACATATTTAAATAATATTGGCTGGCGTTGAGTGGTATATCAGATACATTCCATTCAGCTAGCATGATACTGAATGAGGTGAAGACGAGTAGCTGAATGGAATATATCTGATATACCACGGAAAAAGCCAGCCAATATTATTATTATTATTATTATTATTATTATCCATACATACTCTCTTCATATCAGCATACTCGAAGGCCAACCCTAG
This sequence comes from Neoarius graeffei, assembly GCF_027579695.1. Lineage (NCBI taxonomy): Eukaryota > Metazoa > Chordata > Actinopteri > Siluriformes > Ariidae > Neoarius > Neoarius graeffei. The sequence continues at coordinate 59,283,301 of NC_083588.1, forward strand.
CTTACTCGCGACTCGGCGCTGTCAGCACAGCAGTGAAATCATCTTCCAGCCGGTGTAGCATTCATCAGTAGTGTTAGTGAATGCTAATAAAGCGGTCAAGCCAGTGATATCAAGAGAAAGTAGCACAGGCTAACGACCGAGAAACTAAGATTTCTGTCTCCAGACTCTTCTTCCACGCTGCACGCTCGCTACAGTATTTTTCAGTCAGACTGAAGTATTCATTTCCCTCTGTAATTTACTGAGTTACTTTTAAAATCAAAATTGACAGCTACACACAACGGAGCAACCTGGCAGCCAAAATTCTCTCAAAATCTTCCGTATTTAATGAAGCAAACCTGGCAGCCATGTTTGTTTCCAAATTGACACAGTTGCTCACTAGTGCGGAAGTTTTACATCTCCAATGTGTCTCTTTTCCATTTTTTTGATGTCCGTTAGTATGTTTATCTCTTGTAAATATACGTGAAGAATATATAATGAAGTCTTGGTAGCCTTTCGGGTGTTCAACGTGTCTTTCTCTTTCCTGGTGAACCCAGAAATGGTTGTGCAGATGCGCAGCAAAAAAGGTTCTCATTAGATATTTGCGCTCCGATGTGTGACATCACGTTGTCTTGACAACCATGCAACATCGTAAACCATATTCAACGCTCATTCTCCATTGGGTAGAGTGACGTAATACATACAGACGTAATACAATAGAACACGTTTTTACTCCACGGAAAAAGTGTCCTGTATGTATAATAATTCCTGATATTTCTCTCCGATGATATCACTCCCAGTGTTTTCCCGCCGACTGGATGCGCGTTATCAAAATGGCAAACCGGTTCAAAATAAAAATTCTTTTGATTAACTTGCATATTTTTTGTCCATATAATATGAAGAACATTACACAGTGGCGCAAAGATATGAAGTTTATCTTCTTGTGTTGAAAATATTTTCACTCGTTCACTTTGCTCACTCACTCCCACTTGGTTTGGGAGTTAGTTGCTGACCCAAGTGAAGGAGTTCAAGTATCTTGGGGTCTTGTTCATGAGTGATGGTAAAATGAAGTGTGGTAAAATGGACAGGCCAATTGGGGTGGCCTCAGCAGTAATGCGGGTATTGTACTGGTCCGTCGTGGTGAAGAGGGAGCTAAGCCGGAAGGCAAAGCTTTCGATTTGCCAGTCAGTCTACGTTCTAACTTTCACCCATGGTCCTGAGCTCGGGGTAGTGACCAAAAGGATGAGATTGCGGATACAGGCAGCTGAAATGAGCTTCCTCTGGAGGGTGGCTGGGTTCACCCTTAGAGATAGGGTGAGGAGCTCAGACATCTGGAGGGATCTTGGAGTCGAACCGCTGCTCCTTCATGTCAAAAGGTGTCAGCTATGGTGGTTCGGACATCTGATTAGGATGCCTCCTGGGCGCCTTCCTTTGGAGGTTTTCCAGGCACGTTCAACTGAGAGGAGACCTCAGGGCAGACATGCTGGAGAGATTATAGATCTCATCTGGCCTGGGAGCGCCTTGGGATCCCCCAGGAGGAACTGGAGAGCATTGTCGGGGAGAAGGACACCTGGAATTCCCTGCTGCCACCATGACCTGACTTTGGATAAGCGGAAGAAAATGGAATGGACTTTGCTCACTCGTGAGATATGCATGCACCACTCGAAGATAAACTTCATATCTTCATACAATCATATAATATTCTCTCTCTCTCTCTCTCTCTCTCTCTCTCTCTAAATTTACATTTTTTTCCCCCACCAGAATTGCACATTAGTCAACTGTTGCAGTTCTCAGTTCAAGAACAACACAGTATCTGGACAAAACAAACCTTTCCTCAGATAATCTCACAATTTCCACCAAAAATGATTCCAACTCCAATTGAAAACAACTCCATTTATACCTCATCATGTCATGCACATTGTATCTGGAAAAGACTGAATAAGTGTAATGTTGAAATATGACCTTATTTTTTAATTCCACACACACACACGACATAAATGTCTTGTCTGCAAAAGATAATATTGTTTTGGTTATTGATGCACCATCAGTCAGGTGTTATTTTCTGAAAAATGCACCCTGAAATCGATAACCTGGTGTGTGTGATAAAGGGGAAGTGGCAGGAGAGAGAGAGAGAGAGAGAGAGAGAGCTTGGACACGGGCAGCTAAATGAAAAGATAACAGACAGGCAATAAAATATTTGAAGGTGCATTCAGCTTTTTTAGTGACAGTGAGCTGAAAATCAAACTCCTCACAGACAGTACAGCAGGATGTTCAGCAACATGACTGACAGGTGAGTAGAGACACCTACCTGTCCTGATTGCTCAGATGCTGGTGGTCAGCATCATTTGTTTCTCCTCCAAGCAGACTAACAAAATCATGTCACAGGATGTCCTCTGAAAATCCATAAAATATATCAATTTGTTGTTGTTGCTTGTTGTTTTTTAGGAGCTGGTCAATGGTAAAAAAAAAAAAAAATCTTTCTGACGTCTTCAGAAATAAGAGTGTTCCTTCTCGCTCCTATACGGATGTTTAAGACACGCAGGATCAATTATGTCCAGTTTTGTTTGTCCTCTGAATGTCTTAATTGCTGCATCATCGAGTTCTGTGATCAGTCAAATCTGTGATAATTAATTTCACGTCCAGCATCGTATGATGGTTTATATTCATTCTGGATGCTCCATAAAATCTCAGCCTGATAAATAAATTAAAAGTGTTTTTTTTAATAAATTTACAACAATAAAAATAAAACACAAATAAATAAAATCAGGCAACAAAGCTGTTGATATTATAAAGTTTTCTGTCAGGATATATATATATATATCATGGTGTAGTGGTTAGCGCTGTCGCCTCACAGCAAGAAGGTCCGGGTTTGAGCCCCGTGGCCGGCGAGGGCCTTTCTGTGCGGAGTTTGCATGTTCTCCCCGTGTCCGCGTGGGTTTCCTCCGGGTGCTCCGGTTTCCCCCACAGTCCAAAGACATGCAGGTTAGGTTAACTGGTGACTCTAAATTGACCGTAGGTGTGAATGTGAGTGTGAATGGTTGTCTGTGTCTATGTGTCGGCCCTGTGATGACCTGGTGACTTGTCCAGGGTGTACCCCGCCTTTCGCCCGTAGTCAGCTGGGATAGGCTCCAGCTTGCCTGCGACCCTGTAGAACAGGATAAAGCGGCTACAGATAATGAGATGAGATCTCATCTCATTACAGGGCTTGGTCATCACAGGGCTTGGTCAAAAAATAAATTTTCAAATTTTACTTTCTTTTTGCATTTACCTAACACTCAATATTTCTTTTGTCATGTTTAATAAGAATAAAGATAGTATCTTTGTTTATCTGGCCTCCACTGTGGAAAGTTTTTTTTTATGACAATTCAAATGCTTTTGTAAAATTGATTTAGATATAAAATAACTACATCATGAAGAATTAAAGCCACTCCTTCACGGATGAGTGAAAATATTGAATAAATTTCCTCTTTTTGATTGCTTGGGTTAAAAATGCCAAGTTATGATGGCTGAATTGATTATTCACTTAAATATGAATAATATGATACATTTTGGGTATTTGATATGGCGAACTAGGACACAATGGAAAAATCAAGAACACACCGGAAAGATGAGAATAACGGCAGTGGTAAAAGAACAGCAACTGTACCGGCTGAAGGTCGCGCGGGTCTCTGCTGCGGCGCGCGAGCAACGGGACATCACTACCGCACCGGATGGAGCGCGAGGCGGGGGCGGGGCAAAATGACTGGCCGTAGATTCGTAAATTGACCATGGTTGCAAAATATTGGCCAAAAATACGCAAACACTATGAAATATGAAAGTAAGATGAAAAAGAAACATTCTATTGCCTTATACTGCAAGACTAAAACAAAATAAAACTGTCAAAACTCACCTTTTCAGTGATAACGTCCGAACAGATCACCCGCGTAACAGAGAGACTGCAAATGGAAGCACGATCAACTTCTAACTGTCGGAGTAGAAAATTCCATTCTACACATGCAAATTGTTAATGTGTGTCCTTCCCCACACACAAATAACACGCTACGATAAAAAATAGACCACAACTCATTTTATAGCTCAGAAATTCATACAAGACCAGCTACCATCGTAACATATTCTGTAAGAAACATATTCTATACCTAACTTTCAGCTTTCATTTTAAAAAACAAAATTGCAGATTTATAACTAAATGTTTATATGGCATAGTGATTTTAAGTTACTACTTTTGGTGAGGTAGTGACCTCGACCCTGAGGCTTTCCGTTTAGATCAAAACACACGATCGTATTGGTTTTGGGTTTGCGGAAAATGGAGTTACAACAGTGATCAAATATTTTGCATGATGTTTTATTCCGGTTATGATGATTCTGTGAGCGCACCAATCCTTAGATGTATAAAGTTACAACTTAAAATACAATTAGTGATAACTGTAGACTTTTCAGTGGACTACAACCTTTTTAAGGGAACACGATGTAGTCAACCATTTATCATGTCCCAGATCAAGCCGCCATTTTTCCACAAATTTGCAGAATTTTTGCCAAATTCTGAATAGAGTATTCACATCAAAGATTTAGTTTTATCTGTATTATTTCTTTCATCATTTTACTTCAAATTAAAACCAACATCACCATTCAAAACCATATAGTTTATTGACTGTGAGTATATTTAGTGGGAGACCCCCACAGTACCCAGTTTCTGAGACAGACCCATATATATATATTTCACTTTGATAAAAGGAGTCTCCAGCGTCAGTGCTTTGTTGCAGTTAGGAACATTTTCCAACATGGGAAAGTCTTCAAGACTGCGGGTTAGTATAGGGAATGAAACTTAAAACTCAAACTAGCGTAGAAAAAATTATTTTGTTCACTGAAATAAAAATAGACATGACAGTTTTATAAAAGTGAAAACGAAATCAAAATTACAGTGAACAATGCAACACAAGCTAAAATGAAATAGAGCTACAGGTACAACGGCTTCATTTTATAGGCAGTAATGGACTAGTTCCAGAAGGTGGCAGTAATGCTGGCTGTCATAAAAGAAGAAGAAGAAGCATACAATAGATGACTTGCAACCACGTGATCAAAATGTTCTACGTCATGAGCGTCCGCCATGATGGTGGAGAAACAAATCAACTCGGACGGCAGCTGCTGAAAGCGTGTCTGTAAACAGTGCTGAATTTTCTCAGTATTACCACGATTTGAACAGTCGAACGAAGATTCGATACAAAGAGGAGATAGATATGTGTGGTTTTGACCCATATTATTTCAAAATAGTCAGACTTTTCTGAAGATAAGATGCTTCTACAGACCATCGAGTACCCAGATATCGTGGTTTGGCTGCAGAAGAATCAAGTCCAACCTTGGCTGAAACACAGCCCACTTTCTGAGTGGGCGCCCAGTCTGGATTGTTTCTATCGTATAATTTTGCTGGCACGCCTAGAAGCGAAATGGTAATACACGTGTTAAAATTATAACAACGACTGAGTGAACCACGACAAAAGAATGCTCATTTTATAGCAAAATTCTAGCAACACGAAATAAAATTCTTCCATGATATTATTGAGAAAGCTTTTGAATTTCATCTGAGATAAAATGATTACTGCAAACATGAGCTATTTTGGTTTTAGCCTCTGTTAGATCAGCCCTGCCGATGTTGTTCAGCCGTGCTCGTCTCCTCTCCGTACTAAGCCTCAGAGTTTCCTCGCCCTCTTTCCGAATCACGGACAGAATTCTAAAAAAACGGAAAATGCCACGGTCACGAGTACTGTTGTGACCACAACCATATACAGCACAAAGATATGGCATAGCTAAAAGAACGCTTAAAGCAGTGGAAAAACAAAGAGAGTCGCGCATGTGTCAGTATGTTTTGTATGGAATGTTGCTTGACCCCGCATTTGTATATCCACCAACATGGTTGACATCCAGGTTTCTATTTTGCTTTGACGTCACTTGCAAGTCAAGGATAAAATGGTGGCTGAGGAGAGGGTGGTGCATGTATCAAGATAAATTGCAGTAAATATCTTTTAAAAATATATGATAATACAGAAAGTATACGACAGCGTATTAAGGCTACTGTTGGTAAAAAAATTTTAAAAAAAATACACAGAGCCGAGGGACAAAGTAATATTCAAAAGGAACATTTTTTTTCCAAGATTAAAGTCATAAATTTTGTCGTAATATTCTCTGAGACAACAATTACATGCTTCCCGACTGCAGTGCATTCTTGGAAATGTAGTTGAAATCTCTTTGCGCTTTATTTAAATAATATTGGCTGGCATTGAGTGGTCTATCAGATATATTCCATTCAGCTAGCATGATACTGAACAAGTTGAAGATGAGTTACCACGAAAAAGCCAGCCAATATTCCCTTGCAAATGTCAGGTCAAGTTATTGAGCAAGTATCTTCTTATAAGTTGCTTGGCGTATATATTTCAGACAATTTGTCATGGTCTACCCACTGTGATTTTATTGTAAAGAGAGCTCGGAAACGCCTATATGCTTTGCGCGTGTTGAAGAAATCTGGTGTTTCGTCATCTGACCTTATTCAAGTTTATTGTAGCCTGGTTAGGCCCATCCTAGAATATGCATCTCCTGTGTGGGCTGGACTACCAGCTTGTCAAGGTCAGCTGGTGGAGGGTATTCAGAGGGCTGCACTTAAAATTATATTTCCCGAGCGATCATATGAGTCGGCACTTGCGGGTTGTGGTTTGTCTATGTTGGCAGCGCGCCGTGATGGGGCTTGCAGGAAATTTATTGCTAACATCAGGGAGTCTGGTTTCCTAGCACATATGCTACCACAGGCCGTGAGGGTCGCTCATGGCTATGGTTTGAGGTCTGGCCTGTTCCGCGCTGACTATCGTGTAACAAGGACCGACCGACTTAGCAACTTTGTGACCTATAAGTTCAGTAGGGACTAAATATGTTTTTTGTGTGTGTTATTGTATTGTATTTGTATTTGGCCTCCCTTGTAATTTAGTGTTATCACTACCAAAGGGTTAAATAAACTGAAATTAAAAAAAAAAAAATTATTATTACTGTTATACATACACATTCCTTTCGGGTGTTCAACGCGTCTTTCTCTTTCAAAATTCTCTCAGAATCTTCTGTATTTAATGAAGCAAACCTGGCAGCCACGTTTTACAAATTGTCACAATCGCTCGCTAGTGCGGAAGTTTTACATCTCCGACATGTGATGTCATGTTGTCTTGACAACCATGCAGTATCGTAAACCATATTCAACACTCATTCTCCATTGGGTAGAGTGACATAATACATGTAGGATAAGCGATATGCTAACGATATTGCATGCTATTAAATGAAATGAATGAAACCCGCTAGAAGGGAATAGAACACGTTTTTATTCCATCGAAAAAGTGTCCTGTATGTATAATAATTTTTATATTGCACAATCAAGGAGAAAATACTGCTTTTCCTATAAATCTCTGCCAGGGTTAATATACAGTAGTTAAAGAACATCTCATCTCATTATCTCTAGCCGCTTTATCCTTCTACAGGGTCGCAGGCAAGCTGGAGCCTATCCCAGCTGACTACGGGCGAAAGGCGGGGTACACCCTGGACAAGTCGCCAGGTCATCACAGGGCGACACATAGACACAGACAACCATTCACACTCACATTCACACCTACAGTCAATTTAGAGTCACCAGTTAACCTAACCTGCATGTCTTTGGACTGTGGGAGAAACCGGAGCACCCGGAGGAAACCCACGCGGACACGGGGAGAACATGCAAACTCCGCACAGAAAGGCCCTCGCCGGCCCCGGGGCTCGAACCCAGGACCTTCTTGCTGTGAGGCGACAGCGCTAACCACTACACCACCGTGCCGCCCCAGTTAAAGAACATGAAGACTAAAATTAAAACTAGGATTGAAAAAAATATATTGATAACAGAAAAAATAAAAAACAACAGTTGTCCAAAAAAACAACAACAAAAAACAACAACAACTGAAAAGTAAATAAATACTACAGTGAACAATGCGACATGAACTAACATGAAATAGACTTACAAAATTACAGGTAAAATAATTTTCATTTTCATTTTGTTTTCCGGCGGCACGGTGGTGTAGTGGTTAGCGCTGTCGCCTCACAGCAAGAAGGTTCTGGGTTTGAGCCCCGTGGCCGGCGAGGGCCTTTCTGTGTGGAGTTTGCATGTTCTCCCCGTGTCCGTGTGGGTTTCCTCCGGGTGCTCCGGTTTCCCCCACAGTCCAAAGACATGCAGGTTAGGTTAACTGGTGACTCTAAATTGACCGTAGGTGAGAATGTGACTGTGAATGGTTGTCTGTGTCTATGTGTCAGCCCTGTGATGACCTGGCGACTTGTCCAGGGTGTACCCCGCCTTTCGCCCGTAGTCAGCTGGGATAGGCTCCAGCTTGCCTGCGACCCTGTAGAACAGGATAAAGCGGCTACAGATAATGATAATGAGATTTTGTTTTCCCCTTGAGACAGTAACACACTGGTTCCAGAAGGTGGCAGTAATGTAATACTGGCTGCTGTAAAATGCCAACAAAGAAGACGCTTGCTGGGCAACACCTGAAAAACTAACCGTGTCCAAAATCGCTCCGTACTCACTATATAGGGCACTATATAGTGGGGACGCCATTTTGTAGTGCTGTCCGAAACCTTAGTGAGGATTATTTACACCCTATCTAGTGCACTCAAAGTGTCCCAAAATGCATCACGAAAAGTAGTGTACAACGATGGTCACTAACCAAAGCAATATATCCCATCATGCATTGTGGTCGTGCTGAAAGAAATCAAATTAAAAGTCTCAAATTTGATTTAATGAAAGGCAGCGGCAAAGAAGAAAGTATTCAGCCTTGATTTAAAAAAAACCCTGAAAGCTGCAGGTACTTTGTATTGATTAATATGGGAAATGCGCTCAGTATAATATGGATTTATCACAAAAACACATGCATGTGTTCATTATTTTGAAACCCACCAGCCGACTGATCTGGCACGGTTTAATTGTGTGACAGTAATGACGTAAATACCAGCGCAATGGACTAGTGTACAAAAGTGATTTTTCATTTTACCAATGAGCTCACTATATAGTCCTCTATATAGTAATTCCCTATATAGGGAGTAGGGAGTAGTGAACGAGTTAGTGATTTCAGACAAAGGGTAAAACTAACACTAAAACTAAATTAACTAATAAAATAAAACTAGTGAATTTCTCAAACTAAAACTCAAACTACTGCATTATAAAACTACCTAGAATTAAACTGAAAGATAAAATACAAATAAAAATGAATGAGCAATTAAATATAACTAGACTGCATTTCTGCAGAGAAAATGCAGTGTGCTTGCTGAGCTGTAGCAGAACAGCTATCATGCTATCATGCTAAAAGCTAGCATACCAACATGCTAATGCCAACATGCTAACAACTAGCATGCTAACAGTTAGCATACTAACATGCTAACAGCATACTAACATGCTAAAAGCTAGCATGTTAACATGTTAATGTGCTAATAGATAACATGCTAACAGCTAGCATTCTAACATGCTAATGATTAACATGCTATTTGTTAAAATTCTAACACTTTAAGGCTAATATGCTGACAGCTATCATGCTAACAGCTAACAGGCTAACATGCTAATGGCTAGTATGTTAACTTTTAGCATGCTAAAACACTGAGGGTGACATGCTAACAGTTAGCATGCTAACATGCTCAGGCGAACTCGCTAACAGCAAACATGTGAACTCTGCATGCTACCATGCTAATCCTAACATGTTAACAGCTTTCATGATAACATGCTAATGGTGAACATGCTAACAACTCGTGAGCTAACAGCAGGCATGATATCGTAATGGGTAACATGCTAACAGCTAGCATGGTAACACGTGAATGCTTATATGCTAATTGCTATCATGTGTGCGTGTAAGTATTCCTAATAAAGTGGCCATTGAGTTGAAGTTGATTTGCTGTCAAAGTCTCAAATGCATCATCACCTATGGGGGAAGGGAGGAATGACTCAGTCAAGCTTCCATTGATTAGCGGCAAAATGGAGAAAAAATGGACAGATGAAAAGCAAGACAAAGACGAGTGCAGGTCAGAACCGATATCGTGTGTGTGATGGTGATTTGGCCTGAGGTGCCGTATGAAGTTTGGTGGATGTGTGGTGAAGTGTTACTGAGCAAAACTCCATTCATTTGAATGGGGCCAAAAATCAATGGAAGCCTATGGAGGTAAAAAGAGGTGCGTGAAAACCAAAGAAAAGATGAGTGCAGGTCTCAGATGAGGGGATGGATCTGTGCTGGGACTTGGCCTGAGGCATCAAGTGAAGTTTCTTGAAGTTTGGTCACTTGGTTAAAAAAATTGATGGAGAGTGAAAGCTTTTCTCCTGAAAAACTCACAAGTATGCTACCTCACCAGCTACCTCACTGACAGGCCGTAGTATGTCAGGCTGATGGACATCACATCTGACACTATGATTACAGTAGCAGCACCAGAGCACCCCAGGGCATGGTGCTGGCCCCTCTTCTCTTCACCCTGTACACCGCGGACTTCTGCTACAACTCGGAGCTGTGTCACATCTAGAAGTTCGCCTATGACACAGCCATCGTTGGGTGTATCAGTGACGACAGAGAGGAGGAGTATAGGAGCTTGGTGAGGGACTTTGCTGTGTGGTGCAACAGGAACCATCTGCAGCTCAACACCTCGAAGACCAAGGAGCTGGTCATTGACTTTGGGAGGTCCAGACCAAGGTCACGACCAGTTCTGATTGAGGGAGTCGAGGTGGAGGCTGTGGATTCCTACAAGTACCTCAGGCTGTGGCTGGACAGCAAGCTGGACTGGACTTGCAACATCAAACACTTATACAGGAAGGGACAGAGCAGGCTATACTTCCTTAGGAGGCTGCGGTCCTTTAACATCTGCAGGAAACTCCTGTGGATGTTCTATCAGTCTGTGGTCGCCAGTGTCCTGTTTTACACTGTGGTGTGCTGGGGGGGCAGCACATCCAAGAAGGACACATCCAGGCTGGACAAACTGATCAGGTGGGCCGGCTCTGTGGTCGGCATGAAGCTGGACTCTCTGGTGACGGTGGCAGAGAAGAGGTCTATGGACAAACTATTGGACATCATGGACGATGCCAGTCACCCTCTGCACACCGTCATCAGCAACCAGAGGAGCCTGTTCAGTGACAGAATGCTCCTTCCCAAGTGCAGGACGAACAGACTCAAAAACTCCTTTGTCCCTCACGCCATCAGACCGTACAACTCCTCTCTGGGGGGGAGGAGGGGGAACAGGAGGACAGAGGATGGGAAGGAGCAGTAGCCTAGCCTAACAATAAGCAATACCGGACAATGTGCAATATAAAGTGCAATATCTCTCCTACCGCCGCCCCCCCTTCTCCCCACCTTTTTTTCCTCTTCCCCCTCCTTCCTCTCTTCCCCATATCTTATTCTTTTTATATATTTGTATATGTAAATACTTAATTTATTTTAATTTATCTAGAAGTTTTCTGTATTTCTTTTCTCTGTTTATCTGTAATGATGCTGCTGGAATCTTAATTTCCCTGAGGGAACCCTCCCAAAGGGATCAATAAAGTTTTATCTAATCTAATCTAATCTAATCTAATCTAATCTAATCTAATCTAATCTAATCTAATCTAATCTAATCTAATCTAATCTAATCTAATCTAATCTAATCTAATCTAATCTAATCTAATCTAATCTAATCTGAAACACCATTCATTTTCAATGGGGCCAAAAATCAATGCAAGCCTATGGAGGAAAAAGGGATGAGCAAAAAGAAAGGAAAAATATGAGTGTGGGTCAGAACTGATTGCATGTATGTGTCGGGGGAGTTGGCCTGAAGTATCACATGAGGTTTGGTGCATCTGCGATGGAGCGTGTCTGAGTAGGACAATTCGATTCATGAGCCCTATTCATTCTCTATGGGAAAAAACAAACAAAAGAAAAATGACAAGAACAAGAGAACGGGCGCGTTGATCCAAAAGCTGTATAAAAGCACACTACACCACTTCGGGCCAGACGTCTCAGAGTTGGAACGGTGTCTCTATCTCGAACGCCCTAGGAGGAGTAGTGGATCCAAAAAAAACGTTTCGGAATAAAGCAGAATAAGTAAACTTAAGAAGAACAATAGTGTGCTTGCCTTTGGCTGCTGTGTGCTTGAGCAAGCACACGAACTAGAAATAGATAAAATTATTATTCATGAATTGAATTACAAGTTATGATCGCTGTGCTAGAAAAGTGATAAATAAAACACTCTGTGATGCGCTGTTGGAGGAAAATAATCAACGATCAGATGGTTGCAGTGACTCTGAGGATTTCTGTTCCACTCTTCAGCCCCAGCGTTTATCAGAATAATAAATAAAAGCCAATTCACACTTTTCTACAGTCTATAACTCTTACCAAGTTGAGTTGTATCTCACACAGAGGCCCAGCGCTGACATATAGGGAATAAATAATTTTCCAGAATGGCATCATTACGCCATCCATCACTCCTCCGCTTGCCTCTTATTGCAGGAAGTCTCTCATGCCTCCACGTCAGGCAGCACGATTCATTTCCTGCGTGATAGAACTCTGGGATGGGAAATGAATAGAGGCTGTGGACACTGTCAACTGCCAGATGGGAGAAAACACCGGCCTCTGAGTTTTTCAGCAAGAATCTTCTTTCTCATGAGGCCCTGCTCTTCTGACATGGATGGAGGACGACAGGTCTGGGGATTTAACTGAGCTCCACTAGTCACGCTGTACATCGTGTACATGACAGCATATAAAGCTGTTGTGAACTCCTAACCGCATTATTACACTGGGAAAAAAAAAAGCTCCTTTTCTCTTTCTCTCTTAAAGGTGCAGTTTGTAATGTTATTTAAAAATGCTTCTCGACCTGTAACAATGATATCATTTCAGGAAAATGTTGGTTTGAAATATTTCTGGCTCTTGACTTGTTCTACTTTTTTTTTTAGGTTCAGACTTCTGTTAGCATTTTTTCCAGCCCTGAAATAAACTCCACCCCCTGGGATGAACAGAGCTGCTCAGCCTGGCATCCTTGACCTAAAGGTGAAGCCATGAGGCGCTTTCAACAAAGGGGGCGGAGTCAGAATACGGACACACATCAGTCATTTCCTTACAGTTGCAATTCATATTACAGGCAGCAGAGGGGTCTGAAAATGACCAACTGCTCCTTTAATACATCTTTAACAGCTCCTTTAAATCTTGTTGGCTGATTATGTGGCACAACATATACCTGATTAACGACTTTCCAGTTTTGATGTAAATTGGGTGCTGGTCTTGAATAAACATTCTTGTAGCCAATGTACAGGGGTGCCATGGGGGGGGGGGGTTAGGACAATTCTAAGGGCCCAGCATTGACAGAGGGCCCTCAGAGGACAATATTAACATCATTACCATGTATAAGTTAAATTAATTTAAAAATTAATATATTTTTTTCTCTTAAAATGAGCAAATACAACAACCTTCTAGTTTGGTTTTCCATTTTCTGCAAAATTGGGCGGCACGGTGGTGTAGTGGTTAGCGCTGTCGCCTCACAGCAAGAAGGTCCTGGGTTCGAGCCCGGGGCCGGCGAGGGCCTTTCTGTGTGGAGTTTGCATGTTCTCCCCATGTCCGTGTGGGTTTCCTCCGGGTGCTCCAGTTTCCCCCACAGTCCAAAGACATGCAGGTTAGGTTAACTGGTGACTCTAAATTGAGCGTAGGTGTGAATGTGAGTGTGAATGGTTGTCTGTGTCTATGTGTCAGCCCTGTGATGACCTGGCGACTTGTCCAGGGTGTACCCCGCCTTTCGCCCGTAGTCAGCTGGGATAGGCTCCAGCTTGCCTGCGACCCTGTAGAAGGATAAAGCGGCTAGAGATAATGAGATGAATGAGATTGTTAGATGAGATAGTCTTTATATTTCACCCCCTCCCTATTCATTACATGGTACGGTGGTGTAAGTGGTTAGCATGGTCGCCTCACAGCAAGAAGGTTTCGGGTTCGAACCCAGCGGCCGGTGAGGGCCTTTCTGTGTGGAGTTTGCATGTTCTCCCCGTGTCTGTGTGGGTTCCCTCCGGGTGCTCCGGTTTCCCCCACAATCCAGAGACATGCAGGTTAGGTTGATGTGGGGTGACCTTGGGCTGAGGTGCCCTTGAGCAAGGTACCTGACCCCTGACTGCTCCCTGGGTGCTCTGGTGTGGCTGCCCACTGCTGCTGAGTGTGTGTGCATGTGTTCACTGCTTCAGATGGGTTAAATGCAGAGGATGAATTTCACTGTGCTTGAAGTGTGCATGTGACAGATAAAGGTTTCTTCTTCTTCTGCATAGGCAGAGCCAGAGCGTGACACCGCGTTAGGTTTGTTGCTTTCCAATCCAGCACTAATGTCAGCTGCATACGGTAGAAGCAAAATTGATGGTGAACCATCAGTAAATTCACACCATCATGAAGAAGTGGGGTTACCAGAAATGTAAGGGGGGGGCAAAATTATATTCTTTCATAGGGCCCAAAATTTCTACTGGCGCCACTGCCTATGTGTACACATTTTAAAATGTTAACTCTGTGAAATTAAAAAAAAAAGCCAACATCAAGTCAGTAGTCAACTGCGATGCGTTTCATCACCAATCTGACTTTGCTAAGATCTTATCAGGACGTAATCCAGATTCCAGATGGACAAACTGACCAGCTGTAATTTGCATCTTCTTTTACTACTTCTACTCTCACCCCAATCCAACCATACCCTCAACATTACCCTGGTATTCCTTATAACTTCTAACCAGGCCTAAATCCCAGCAGTACTCTACAGCTATTGAATGCCTTGCTCTGGATCCATGCTGGTTTTTCACCCAAGAGCCTGGACACCGTGGACCGTCCCATATGGCACCCTGTGGAGCCACAGCTGGCTGACTGGAGTTCAGTGAACACAGCACGCTTGAGGTTAACCAAGCAGGAGAGGAAAGGAGGAAAGAGATAAATAAAACAAGAACATGCTGTGACATGAACACTATGGAACATCAAACCAAGTGTATATTCCAGATTTAAAGGTAGGGAAGGTAAGGCAGAAGGTATGGGTTGGTGTTCAATGGTTGTTTCTTAAGTTTTGCTTTGGAGCTACACAAGTAATATCAGAGCTATACTACACAATTTTATAGCCTGATTATAGTTGCGATTGACAGTCAAGCAGAGTCTGCAGTTTTTCAGGGCAGTCCGAGTTAATAAAATCAACTAATCGGTGACAGGCACAGATTCAAATTTCCTTCCTCTCAAATGAGTTTTAGAGCCAGTCAGGGTATATCATGCATTTTAAGTAAAGTGCTATATGTGCCATGCTGGTGGGATGAGGCAGAGTTAGCAATTTGCCAATGCTACATTACATTACATTAATGACATTTAGCAGATGCTCTTATCCACAGTGATGTACTGTATAACATACAACCCAGAGCAGCCTAGGGAGAAGGTGGGGGTTAGATGCCTTGCTTAAGGGTACTTCAGCCATTCTTGCTGAATTGAACCAGCAACCTTTTGGTCTCAGAGCTGCTTCTCTAACCATAACCATGGGTCCCCCCCCCAAAAAAAAAAAATCCCATTCGACTCACAGCCTTGCTCAAGGGTACTTCAGCCATTCCTGCTGAATTGAACCAGCAACCTTTTGGTCACAGAGCTGCTTCTCTAACCATAACCATGGGTCCCCCCCAAAAAAAAAAAACATCCCATTGGACTCACAGACTGGAGCTACACTACACAATCTTGAACAAAGCTCACTTGAACCACACTCCTTAATGCTGAAACCTGGGATTGAACCAAGGCCCTTTAGATCTTCCTTCTAATGCTCTCCCTACTGAGCTATTTCAGCAAGGGAGGGTGTACTTTTTATCCTACTATAGTTACCATCCTGGATTTCCCCTCTAAGTGTATGATGCAGATCAAAGTGCAGATCAAGGTTTTGTTTTTGTCATTGGAGTGTATGAATAGGTTCTTTGCACATGACATCACAAGCCACCATGCTTTCCAGATGGGGACAGGCAAGCTGGCAATGACCACCAATACTACAGCAATGACTATGGTTGGTGCTGTTTATGGATGTTCCAACCAATCAAGACAGTTTCCCAAAAGCATCGCAGCACAAAGCACAAAGATCATCATTAAATGGTAGCGCGAGCAACACAGTGAACGCACTCTCTCTTTTCTAGTTAAGATGATCTTAACTTTACAATGTTTTTCAAATACTAAGTCCAGACCAGGAAAAACAAACAAACAGGGGCTATGAATCACAAGAAAATAGTGGTACACAAAGGGCAGAATTAAAAAAAAACAAACCTCACAACGAAATGGTGGCAGGCATGGATCAGATCTTAATCTCCATCTTAAATCTGGTGGAGCAGAGTCTGACAAATGTTCGTGTGTGCAGTGAATACTTCCTGAAAGGGAAGGCTAAAGTCATTTTACTACCTACATAGCTAGCTAAAATGGACAAAAAAATACAGACCTGGGTTTTGATATGACAGGAAACAGAGTTAGCTAGAGTCACAATAACATCCTGTGGTGTTTGTTCTGTAGCTAGTGTTTTGCAGTTTTAGCTAGCTATCAAAGTGTATAGATAGTTTTCACATGACGTCACAGAGTTGGGGATTCCCTAGTGGTGGCCATCTTGTGGGTCAAGCTTACCATACGGGTCACTGAGCACACATTGTAATGCACGAGTACAAAGTCTTCAAAAGAACCCAAGCAGGCTATTTAAAGCTAGCAATGGTGCACACCTGTTGTATTCACGGCTGTTGTAATAGGTCAGATGATGACGTCAAGCGGAGCTTTTATGGAATTCCCACTGTACGGGAGCACGAAGGCGAGCAAACAAAGAAACTCAGCATACAAAGGAGAAATCTATGGCTTGCGAGAATCAACCGCAAGGATTATCAGCCTTCCAAACACAGCAAAATCTGCTCCGATCATTTTATAAGTGGTAAGTTGTTTAAATAAACAATCAATTGTGTTTAAGTTTGTTTTTTGGAGACCAAAACATCGTGTAAACAATCTCTAGAGAATGCCTAACTGGAACCGCTGAGTGTACATTTACATTGTAATGTACACTTAATATCGCTCGTTTGTCATGTTTCTATTTGACACTTTTTGAGAGCTCTAAAATTCCAATGTTCACATACCTTGGCTGTAATTAGGACACGACTGTCACTTGGTTTTATATGGTGGACTTCACGGACCCAGCCACAGACAAAATAATTCTATGACTCCAGCGACTTGTATGCTTTGAGGTTGTCAAGTGTGTAGGCACTTTTACTATTCACGAAATAGTTCACAATATCAGGGTACAATATGGATGGCAGCCCTGCATAGTCACTTGAAAATGCATCTTTGTCCACTTCGTAGGGGTCAATTCCCCCAATCAAGGCCAGTTTGGCTGCATACCGTTGTCGTGAGATGTCGTCCAATGTATCCATATACTTCCGTTTGCTTGATTTTGCCGACATTGATCTTTATTTTAGAAAACTGACTATATAACTTTATAAATTCATCTGAGATAACGTAGCCAGTAATAGCGATGGTCCGTTTTGTTAGCCCCACAAGATGGCGGCTGGAGGGTGTTCCCCGGAATGCCGTGACGTCAGTGAAAACTATCTATACTTAGCAGCACTTATGATGGTTAAGTACCTACTCATTGACTGTAACTATAGTACGTTCTTTGAGTATGCAAGTGAGTATTAGGAACGCAATTTATACCGTACGTACTCCACTGCTATCTTACCTGTCATCTGACCCAGATGTTCACAAATGATGTATACCCAAGCATGCGGCAAAAAAAAAAAACAACCTGCAATGGCAGAAATGTTTAAACAATTCCTGATACATTTGTACACTGCTGTGACAAACGACTTTGCCTTGGACAACCATCTTCTTTCTATTTTTTCCATCAGAATTCTTAATCTTTGGTTATTCAAAGGCTCGAGCTTTTTGAGATAGCATAATGTAGTGTAATGTGGTACATTTGCATACGACAGATGTTGATCATCCAGGTACTGTTTGACTACTCTGTATTAAATGGTCACTGAGTATTCAGACACCCTATATCCTGCTTTTTGTGTACTAATAGTGAAGCCTAAACATTAGAGAAGCAGCTTTGGGACCAAAAGGTTGCTGGTTTGATTCCCTGGACCAGCAGGAATAGCTGAATTGCCCTTGAGCAGGACACCTACGGTAACCCCAACTGCTCCCCAGGCTGCCCTGGTATGTTGTACGTCGCTCTGGATAAGATGTAATAGTAGTAAGTATGCATATTCAGATGCAGCCTAACAGTCACGAAATAAAATGAATGTACTGTTAACCCTTTGCTGGCACTGTTGGGTGTTTGTTCTATCATCTTTCAGGATTGATTTCCAAGCTATCACTTTGCTATTTATTTATTGTATTTCAGCTGCCTGAGTTGAAATAGCAGTATAAAAAAAAGGCAGTAATCCTCCAACACATTTACTCACCCCCTCAAAAACAAGATGTCAGATGTTCAACGCATCTCTCATTCCAAGGTCATGGACGCGACCACACATGAAATAGTTGTAAGCCTCTAGACTCTTGTACGCCTTCATCTGGATAGCTGTGTGTGTAGTTGGATGAGGTACAGTAATTTGTAATGTCGACTGCCTCCACACCAGGCAAATTGGTCAAGTTGTAGGAAAAATCACGTTTCTTCATTTTGTATGGATCACATCCCAAACTTGCTATGTACCAGTACATTTAAACCTTTTATATCCCTCCATTTTCAATTCATGCAGTATATACAGTAGATTTTTCACGTCCTGCCCCCATTTGAATTTCACATGTCGTAATAGTCACATGATTACAAACAGTATTACATTTACAGCATTTAGCAGACACTCTTATCCAGAGCGATGTACAACATACCCAGAGCAGCCTGGGGAGCAGTTGGGGTTAGGTGCCTTGGTGAAGGGCACTTCAAGTCAAGTCAAGTCAAGTTTATTTGTATAGTACTTTTAACAATAAACATTGTCGCAAAGCAGCTTTACAGAATTTGAATGACTTAAAATATGAGCTAATTTTATCCCCAATCTATCCCCAATGAGCACGCCTGTGGTGATGGTGGCAAGGAAAAACTCCCTCAGATGACATGAGGAAGAAACCTCGAGAGGAACCAGACTCAAATGGGAACCCATCCCCATCCGGGCAACAACAGACAACATGACTATAACATTAACAGTCCTAACAAAGTCAGCTTCGTTAATGCTATAAACCCCCCACCAACGGAAACCTGAGTGCAAAACCGTTCACGACAACCGCAGTCCCAAAATCAGCAAGTCAACTGCAGTCCTAAATTCAGCAAGTCAACTGCAGTCCCCAGCCACAAAAACACCACTGCAAGAGTCCAGAGTGTCCTCCAGGCGCGACCCCCAACTGTCCACATGGGGCCGCCCTCCACAGGAACGATGCGATAAGACTCCAACCAGACACAGGGCACCAGGATGGACCAGGCAGGTCCGAGGAGCAGAAGAGGTCAGCATCTCG
Organism: Neoarius graeffei; assembly: GCF_027579695.1. Classification (NCBI taxonomy): domain Eukaryota; kingdom Metazoa; phylum Chordata; class Actinopteri; order Siluriformes; family Ariidae; genus Neoarius; species Neoarius graeffei. The sequence goes on from NC_083588.1 coordinate 59,302,770, forward strand.
ATCCCAGGACCGACATGTAACTCAGAGGGACAGATTTGGGGGGAGGAGAAGAGAGAGAGAACACAGGTTGTTAGGTATGCCCAATGTCACCTGAATAAGTAGGAACAGTATACATATTGCACTGAGTACAAGCAGGGACTCCGGCAACTAACTATGACATCATAACTAAAAGGAGAGAGCCAGAAGGTAACACAGGTATGAGGGAGCCCCGGGACATAAAGCAGCAGCCACTACACCGTCAACAAACTCAAGTGAGCAAGCAAGTGGGGACTGACAGCATCCATACATCCCAGTTTACCAAAACACTCTGTCTGAGGACCCTCCAGATCTACACCTTTACCTCATTAAACACCATTAACACAAGGCTTGACTAAACAGATATGTTTTCAGCCCAGACTTAAACGCTGAGACTGTGTCTGATTCCCGAACACTACTTGGAAGGCTGTTCCATAAATGTGGGGCTTTGTAAGAAAAGGCTCCGCCCCCTGATGTAGCCTTCACTATACGAGGTACCAGCAGATAGCCTACACCTTTTGATCTAAGTAGGTGTGGCGGGTCATAGAGAACCAGAAGTTCACTCAGGTACTGTGGTGCGAGACCATTCAGTGCTTTAAAGGTCAATAGTAGTTTTTTATAATCAATACGAAATTTGATTAGGAGCCAATGCAGTGTGGATAAGACAGGGGTGATGTGGTCATATTTTCTACTTCTAGTAAGGGCTCTTGCTGCTGCATTTTGAACTAACTGGAGCTTATTTATGCACTTATTGGAACATCCAGACAGTAAGGCATTACAATAATGCAACCTGGAGGTAACGAAAGCATGAACTAGTTTTTCCGCATCATGTAGTGACATTACATTTCTTATCTTAGCAATATTTCTGAGATGAAAGAAAGCTATCCGGGTAATGTTATCAATGTGAGTTTTGAATGAAAGACTGGGGTCAATAATCACTCCGAGGTGTTTTACTGCTGCACGCGAAGAAACAAAAAGGCCATCCAGAGTTACTATGTAATCAGAAAACTTACTTCTAGCTGCATGTGGTCCTAGCACAAGTACTTCAGTCTTGTCAGAGTTAAGCAGAAGGAAGTTAATAAGCATCCAGTGTCTAATGTCCTTTATACATTCCTCAGTTCTATTAAGCTGGTGTCTCTCATCAGGTTTTGCAGAAACATACAACTGTGTGTCATCAGCATAACAGTGGAAACTAATACAATGTTTACAAATAATATCACCCAGAGGTAACATATATAAAGAAAAAAGCAGTGGACCCAAGACAGAACCTTGTGGAACACCAAACTTTACCTCAGTATGTCTAGAAATATCACCATTTATATCAAGATACTGATAGCGATCAGTTAAATAAGACCTGAGCCAGGAAAGGGCCGTTCCCTTAACTCCCACAACATTTTCTAGTCTATCCAGAAGAATGGAATGATCAATGGTATCAAATGCTGCACTAAGGTCAAGCAACACAAGCAGCGAGACACAGCCCTGATCAGACGCCAACAGTAGGTCGTTTACTACTTTAACCAGTGCTGTCTCTGTGCTATGATGAGGTCTAAATCCTGACTGATACATTTCATGGATGCTATTCCTATGTAAATATAAGCATAACTGCTGTGCCACAGCTTTTTCAAGGATCTTGGAGATAAAGGGGAGGTTTGATATTGGCCGATAATCGGACAGCTGACAGGGATCAAGGTCAGGTTTTTTAATCAGGGGTTTGATAACTGCTAGTTTAAAGGATTTGGGTACATAGCCAATCGTAAGAGAATAATTTATTATTTTTAGAAGCGGTTCAATTACTTCAGGTATTATCTGTTTGAATAGACATGTAGGTAAGGGATCTAGTACACAAGTTAAGGCTTTTGATGCCGAGATTAATGAAAGTAATTCAGTTTCTTTTAGGGGAGTAAAACATTCTAACTGATGATCTGATGCAGTTATATTGTTAACTACAGGGTCACTTACATTGTCTGACCTTAAATTAGTAGTTTGAATTTTTTGTCGGATATTCTCAATTTTATCATTAAAAAAATTCATGAAGTCGTTGCTACTACATACTACAGGTGTGCATGTGTCTATAGTGGACTTATTCCTGGTAAATTTTGCTACAGTATTAAATAGGAATCTAGGATTATTTTTGTTATCTTCTATTAGGGAGGAGAGATATGTTGATCTAACAGCACTAAGAGCTTTTCTATACTTCAGGAAGTTCTCCTGAAGTGAATATTAAAATCTCCGACAACTAAAGCTTTGTCTAAGGAAATAACCAGATCTGAGATAAAATCTGCAAATTCAGAAAGAAACTCAGAATATGGCCCCGGGGGCTTGTAAATAATAAGTAACGGAATTAACTGGGTAGACTTATTTTTCGAGGCTACATACATTATATGAGTATGAAGAACTTCAGATGTATTAAATTTATAACCAGGTTTTTGTGTTACACCTAGATAATCATTATAAATAACCGCGACGCCTCCTCCTCTGCCAGCTAGACGAGGCTGGTGTATATAACTGTATCCAAGAGGACTCGCTTCGTTTAATGCTATATATTCATTTAGCTTAATCCATGTTTCAGTTAAACAAAGTACATTAAACTCCTGATCAGTAATGAGTTCATTAACCATTAGCGCTTTAGATCTAAGAGATCTAATATTTAATAGCCCCACCTTTAGATCAAAGGTGCTGGCAGCAGCTGTACAGTCAGTATGATCTAATTTTATATTGATTAGATTACTGGAACAAACTCTCTGAATATTTCTACCTTTTTGTTGAGCTTGGGGAACAGACACAGTCTTGATGTAGTGGACCCTGAGTGACAACTCTGTGCAGCTAGCAGACAGTCAGTTTAGCCTGTTTGTCTGCTCTCTGGTCTTGGCTCTGGATTGTCAGAAATTAACTAGGCCTGTTCTGAGACTATGACCTACGGTATGCTGCAGGAAATGAGAGCAGCACCTTCCCGAGTGGGATGGATACCGTCCCACCCTAACAGGCCAGCAGTGCCCTCAAAATTAGCCCAATTATCTATAAAGCCCACACTGTATTCAGAGCACCATCTGGACAACCAGCAGTTCAGCAACCATAACCTGCTGTAAGCTACATCACCACGCCGCATTGGGATGGGGCCAGAGCATACTACAGCATCGGACATTGCCTTCGCTAATTTAAACACCTCTACAAAGTTACTCTTAGTAACCTCAGACTGCTGAAGGCGTATATCATTAGCTCCTGCATGGATAACTATCTTTGAGAACCTGTGCTTGCCTAGGACCCTAAGATTACCTGCTATGTCTGCCGCCCTGGCTCCCAGTATACACCTGACTAAAGCTGCTGGTGCCTCTAAAGGCTGAGCTAATTTCATGTCCCGTATGATAGAGTCCCCTATAACCAGAGCTCTTTCAGGTTTCTCAGTGGGTGCATCACTAAGGAGAGCAAACCTGTTCGACACATGATGTGGAGAGGAGTGGTGCTCCCATGGGCGAGCCTCAGTGGTAGCTTTGGCTCTACGCTTATGCCGCCGAGCCGTCACCCATTCGCCCTGCTGTAAGGGCTCTAATGCCAGAGTTGGGGGATTGCTAACTCCACCTAGGGCATCCAGACTTTCCTCTACAGAAACTACACTGTTCTCACGCTCACTGGCCTTTTCTAAAGCCTGGACACGCGCTTCTAGCACTATAATCTTCTCTGTCAGAGAGCTAACTAATCTGCACTTATCACAAGTAAAGCTATTGCTAGCAACGGAGGAAGAATGACTAAACATCCTGCACTCAGCACACTGAACAGGCTGAAGGTGTGCCATGATAAAAAGATTCACGTACCTTAATCGAAGATCTGTTGATATTAAAGCAGATCAGATGTAGATGGCCTCTGCTTGTGGTCTTTACACAGGAGGAGAAAAAAAAGAAAAAGAAAGCTTCTGGTCTCTGCGTTCTTCTGAAAAAAAGAGAGAGAGAAAAAAAACGGAAAAAGGAAAGCGAAAGTGTAAAGTACAAAAAGGAAAGCGACAGTACAATAAAAATGAAGAGGATACTGGAAAATTATTTGTAGAAAAAAGTTAAAAAAGATTAGTAATTAACGCCAATACTCACGGGAAAAAAGGACTCATCGCAAACAACTCAGGAACCAGGAAGAAGAAGAAGAAGAAACCTTTATTCGTCACATGCACACTTCAAGCACAGTGAAATTCATCCTCTGCATTTAACCCATCTGAAGCAGTGAACACACGCACACACTCAGAGCAGTGGGCAGCCACACCAGAGCACCCGGGGAGCAGTCAGGGGTCAGGTACCTTGCTCAAGGGCACCTCAGCCCAAGGCCACCCCACGTCAACCTAACCGCATGTCTTTGGACAGTGTGTAGCACAGAATGCACATGCACAGCCCAGTCACCAATCACAGATCTTCCTGCTACTCCAGGAAATTGAACTAGCAACATTTTGGTCCAGAACAGCCAAAAACCTTTTGGTCCAAAAGCTGCATCTCTAACCATTAGACCATGGCACAAGTGATATGTAGATTTTGTTTTGATTTTGAGTCTTGACTCCACCCCTGTCCTGTGATTGATGTATTTCCAGATTGTACTTGCCTGTCCTGTATTTTGCCGCTCTCTGTCCTGTATCTTTCTCTGCTTGAGAAGTCTTGTCATGCATTTTTGCTGTTTTATGTACCGAGATGTGTGAAGATATTTTCAAACTACAAAGTGGGGAAAAAACCTTGACACGTCCATGTTCATCTTATGTTATTTTAGCAACAAGGAAGTCAGCTACTCAGCTGTGAGGAATGATGGACATTTTCCTTCTCGGATCAGCAAACTGCTTTGTTTACTGTTGATGCTGTGAGTTGATGTTGAGTTGATGTGACTTACTGACTTTAGAGGACCATCCTAAGTTCCCAAGTATAAATTTCAAGTTGAAGGGGTGTTTTCTTTGGTTTTGCCTGGTTGGAGGTTGGGGATTATGAGTTACTACCTCTAGTTGAATGAAGCGATATGACTACACTTGCTTGTTTTCTCATTTGTTTTCATCCCTTTCTATTTTTACCTGCTTGGTCTCTAAACCCTGCCTAGAAAAGGGGTACTGACTTTTTTAGCATTTGCCAAAAAAAAAAAAAACCCACCATACTGATTGTATGCATTTGTGTCCACATTAGTTATGTTTAATGTAGTGTAACAAATTGATATATGTGACAAAAAGTGAAGGTTCTCAGTCATCCAGGTCATCATAATCTGCAGGTGCTAAAGAAGGCAACTTGACTTGCTTGAAATCCTTGAAGTTCTTTCACCTCTCATTCAAAAGGCTTCTTCAGTTCTGTCTGATTAGTGGGGAGTTCCAGGTATTTATCTTCTAGTGGACCAAAAGCAACCCTAAGGAGAGCCGTTGAGGTCACATGGGTCGTTGGCCCTCTCAGTCATCCTGTAAGTGTTAGGGTCACTGGAGGCTGGGTGTGAATGGTGTTAGCAGCCTAGAGGGTCATTAGGGTGATCTGTGGGTTGTTGGCTCTCTCTGCCATCATGTGAGTCATTGAAGTCAGCTGAGTCTTGGTGTGGATGTGTATTCAGTTTTCTGGGAAGTGTGCCAAGGACTGCATTGTAGGTGGCTGATAAGTGGTGTCTCAGACCACCTCCTGTGTTCAGTGATGGTTGCTCTAGGTTGATGAAGATGGCTTCTTTTACTCCTCTTTCAAACCACTGGTCTCCTTAACTCTTTGGGGTTGAGAGCTTTGCCGACGAAGCTTGACAGGTTTAGAATGAGTAGGTCATGTATTGAGATAAATATATTTGAGTTTATCGTATAAGCATGATAAACATATTGATAGAAACTTTATACTTTACACTTTCCTATGTGCCCACTGCCAAATAATATTATAGTTTTTAAATTGCCTAAATTAGATGAAACATAAAACTTGTCCCCTTCCTCAGTCACACCGGAGTCGGAGCACTGAGCGCACACTTACGCATTCATAAAAGACTGTTCACATGGTAACGGCATGATAATCACTTTCACTCATTTGGTTTCAATTGGTTTCTTTCAGGAACGCCCACTGTAAACAGGATAAAATCTGTCAGACAAAGTTTACGCTATTTGGAGGTAAAACTTGTTACGAGATGGCATGCAGATTTTATGTGCTTTGGATGATTCAGGACAACGATTCAATTCATGATTAATTTCATGATTCAGGACAGTGATTCAATTTCAGGACAGCAAGTCAATTCATGATTCAGTTCTTGATTCAGGACAGCAATTCAATTCAATCTTGAGAACTGTGACACTGATGATGAACGGTGCCTTTTTTTTTTTTTACTTCGACTCGATCCAGCCAAAGATCAGCTCGAGTGAGTGTAAATATTTCTTCTATTTCTGATGAGCAGATCAGTTGATATGCATGCGCTGTGGTGCATACACAGGAAAAATGACTGAGCAATCTTTTCCAGAGTTAAAAGTATTTTCCTCAAAAATAGTTAATTTTGCTCTATTTTGAGTTTAAAGAGTAAAATTTGGAGTTGGAGTGGGAGCAGAATTACAGAGTAATTGTGTAACAGAGTAACAGAGTTGGTTGTGGCTCTGAACTGAGTAAACTAATACAAGAGTTAATTTCAAGACACACTGAATAGAGTCAAATACCAAAATAAAGTCAAATACCAGATAAATGAAGCTGTTGTAAAAAACAGTTTTAGAACTGTGCTGGAATGTGTGGAAAAAAACACGACCTTACTCATTGGGACTTGACCTGATGAGATTAAGAGTTAATCTGATGCGATTAAGAGTTGTCAGTGAGAGGGGTTTTCAGTCTTCTCACTGAATGGAATGGAAATTTTTACCCTTCTCATTGAATACCCCTCCCGCTGCTAACCCTTTATCCCAAAACAATAGGACATATATTTTTTTTGATGGCCAGTTAATTGTCCAAATCAATGGAGCAGATTTAAGTTTTTGTGCTTGATCCATTCCTCAGACTGAACAGAATCACCTCAAGTGACCAAAACAGTTCGACACAATGGGTAAGGTCATGTTTTTTTCACACATTCCAACACAGTTCTAAAATTGCTTTTTACAACATCTTCATTTATCTGTTATTTTTTTTAAAGTACAATCATGACATACATACTACATGGATATTATCATAGCTGAACTTGTGCTGAATACAAAAAAAAAGTCATAGGACTTTGAAAATACTGATTAGATTTGTTGAAATTGACAAGAAAAATCAGAGCATGCCAAAGTCATTAGAGTCCCAAAAAATACCCTCAGACCCCAGAGGGTTAGGGTTGCTTTTGGTCCACTAGAGGATAAATACCTGAAACTCCCCACTAGTCAGACAGAACTGAAGAAGCCTTTTGGATGAGAGATGAAACATCTTCGAGGATTTCAAGCAAGCCCAGTTGCCTTCTTTAGCACCTATGGTTAACAAATTGACTCGTGTTATCAATTACCTTACAGTAGCTTGAAACAAAAAAGTCGTTCTCTCACTATGATCTTTCTTTTCACCCTTTTTGAGTTAAACATTAAAAAAAAACAAAAACAAACTGCAGCTTGTCATGTTACCTAGGGATTAGCTGTTACTATGGAAATGATGATCTATTAGAACAAGTGCATTAATATAAATCTGTGACTTAAATTACAGCCAGAAATACTGTCCAGGCTGATATTCAGGAAAATTAACCAATTATAAGTTATTATAATAATGGGATGTGCTTTCAGTCTCAAGTGTCTGTCTGGGTTAAATTCCCAGATTCATTCATGCCAATCACTGCTTGTGTGTGTATGTGTGAGAAGCTGCTCATCTCTTTACTCCACACACAGTTCAGTGACTCTAATCTGGAAGCCCCTCTCAGGCCCGCTGTGGCATCCGGAAGGCTGTGGAACAAAAGAGAGGAGAAAAACGGCTCGAATGCTGGATTGAGATCTTGTAGAGGACGACTGTTTCCGAGGCCTGCAGGAAGACAGAGGCGGCTTTTTGTGGAGATAATAGAGGCGTGAGATGGAACCGGAGCAGAGGACGAGTGCAGGGAGATGGAGGTGGAGGAGAAGATGAAGCTGAATATAATGACATGGTTTTCAATTACCCACCTCTCTCACCTCTCTGAGCCTCACAGGGCAATAAGAGTCCACCTAACACACACACACACACGCACACACACACACCATTCCACCATTCTTCTACTGTAGCACTAAATCTTCAAACACTTCTCTATGATCTCTTTTCTCTCCTTTTTTTGTGTTTTACTGTGTTACATGTCACTTTAACAGTATTTATGTAAACAGACTTATGGGAATAAATGCATATAATATATATATTTTTAAATATTACATTTATTTGTTTTTATTTATTAGCTCATCTGACCGACAGGTGATGAGTTTATGCCAGACCTGGGCATTTTACGGCCCGCGGGCCGCATCTGGCCCTTTGGTTCATTCTGACCGGCCCGCGTAAGGTTAATTAGAAATTACAAAATAAACGTATTTTCTAATTTTACCTCATGCATGGACTGAATGTGCATTGCTTTTATTTTGAAGTTGTGTTCAACAAAAACGCAATGCGCGCGACATGAAATTCCACGAAACCTAATCCCGCGATAACTACTTCCGTAATTTGTCCAGGCCAACCACAAACTTGTACGTCATCCTTCAAACAATCCAGCCAATCACATAGTGTGACGTCACCAGCAGGCGCCGGAGCCCGAGCCGATCTGTAGATCTGATACCTACACCGAATCGACGTTTTCAGTGATGAAGTTTAACAAATCCAGGTATAGATCCTCTCTCACCGATAATCATCTGTCAGCTGTGCTTCGCATCTCCACCTCAGACATTCAACCTGACTTTGATGCACTCGTTAAAGACCAACAGAGACTAGATTTCTCTCACTGAACAAATAAAAAACTGAAAAACACCAAATGAGGTGATTAGACTACAAATGTGGGCATCATTATTATAATATGATGTATCTTGCTTGATATTTGGAGTAGAAAGACAATATTGTGATGTCTTTATTGTGTTTTGGGGTGAATGTGACTGAAAAAAAAATGGTACAAACGTTCATGTTTTGTTAACCATTGTTTTGGGAAATTTGATTGAATAAATGACATTTTTTGTAAGGCAACCTCTTTTTTTTCCATACTCTTACCAGTTTGTAAAAACAATGTTATTTACTGCTGTATATAAATAAATACAATTAATATTATGCAGAATTTAGTTCAGCCTTTTGGTCCGGCCCTCCACAAAATTTTCTGTTTCTCATGTGGCCCCATGGAAAAAATAATTGCCCACCCCTGGTTTATGCCATCATGTGTTGTCTGTCGTCCATTCATCGTGGTCCATATTTCATGAAAATCGCTTCTGCTCCTTCAATTCTTCACTGATTTTTATTCTTTTTGGCAGGAAGGTAGGTCTGCCTGGGGTGCATATAGCTCCTACCCAAATTTGCACAAGTGCAATTAATAATGAAGTTATGGAGTAATTAAACCCTAACGAGCAGTTTCCACACAAAAATCACTTATTCTCCTTCAATTCTTCACTGATTTTGATTCTTTCTGGCATGAAGGTAGGGGTCCCTAGGGTGCATATAACTTCTACCCAGATTTGCTTAATTACAATTATTAATGAAGTTATGGACTAATTAAGCCTTAATGAGCAGTTCAACAAAAATCGCTTCTTCTCGGTCAATTCTTCGCTGTTTTGGATTCTTTCTGGCAAATAGGTCGGTATTCCTAGGGTGGATATCACTTCTATATATAGCTTGCATATAGTGTATATAGCTTGCAACATTTATTGCACAAGGTGGCCCACTTTAGATCGTTCCTTCTGGTCTAGACGGAGCCGGAGTGAGCTACGCCATCATTGACGGTCTTGTTATTATTATTTTTTTTAAATGTACATTTTGGTTAGTTTTTTTTGTCTCCTTGTGCAGTTTTAATTTTTTTATTATTTCTTTGGATATATTGTTCAGATTGTAAACATTTTTAATTTTGGATATTTAGTATTTTTGTAAGCAAATAAACTAACTAACTCAATCAATCAATCAATCAATCAATCAATCAATCAATCAATCAATCAATCAATCAATTCTTTAAATGTCCCCTTCTTAAAAAATTGTTTTTGGCTTGCGCAATTTTAAAACTCAGCTTGAGTTACAACCGGTTTCCAGTTATTCATTACACGTATGTACGGACTGCAGCCCAAGCAGTGAATTTAAAGTTAAGAAGCGGCTGGATCCCTTCTAACTAAAGAAAACTGTGCACATTGTTTGATCAGAGTTTTTCTTCCCATGAGCTACGAAGCGTCGGACCAAGAATTCTCTGCTTTCCACAGATGTGCTCCATGAGCTCCTGTGAAACTCAGCCTCTCCAAGAATTCTCTGAGAATTGACTGGCATTTTGGGCAAAAACCTAGTCTTAGGAATTAGCTTTTATTGAAGTAGTGTGAATTTAAACTCAGGAACGGTTTAATTGTTTACACTGTAGACACGCAGCATGTTGAATTGATGATTGTATCATTTTGTTTTAATCTCTCAATTGTTTAATAGACAGGCTGTGCATACTTCTCTTTATTCCTTACTAACATCTTCAATTTCCTTATTACACATCTTGACCCCATCAAGATTTCAGTGAATTTAGTGCTATTATAAGCTAGTGAAATTAGCCTACGGCTAATTCTTTTGTCCCATTAGCATCCAAAGCTAAGTGTATTGTCTCAAGGGAACACGTGGCGGCCCTCCTCCACACTCACATACACACCTTTTGTCTTAACTCCACAAGGTAGGATCCTTGGGCCTTAGCTAGCCACATACAGCTAATTCTTTTGTCTAATTAGCAACCAAAGCTAGCTCATCAGGCCTCACACACACAAACACACCTTAGCTAGCATCCCTTTGTCTTAGCTAGCGACACAAGGCTAATCTGTGTCTCCACACGTGGCCACAGGCCTCACAAACACACCTTAGCTAAACACACAGCTAATTCTTTTGTTTCATTAGCATCCAGGGCTAATTGTATTATCTCAAGGGACCACGAGGTCGTCATCCTCCCCCCACAAACACACATGGAGTTAGCTACCAGAGCTAATTCTTTTGTGTAGGCCACACACACACAAGGCCTCTCTCACACACACACATGCTCATCAAGTATATATCATATCTGTATATATTTCAACTGCCATTATTCATTATAATAAATTCATTTATTATTGAAACTGTGTGTTTATTTGTGTTCCAATATCTTTGAAGTACCCAATCTCAAAGAATTCAAAAGGTGCATATGAGTTATGTAATATGGTAAGTGATAATAATTTGGAATATACCATAATTTAGCTGTTTGGTAATTTATTATTAAGCACCAAAATTAATGGTATTAATTAATGAGACTGATTCCATAAGTGATTTAATGATAATATGAGACTGATTCAATGAGAATGTTTCAATGGTATGATTCAAATGAGACTGATTAAATTTTAATTATTAACCTTCAGATTTAATGAGATTGATCACTCAATTACCAATTGCACCTACAGAGTGTTGTGGTACATTCTATTCCTGTTACGTTATTCACTTACGTTATATTATAGCCCATATAAACAGTCGTTCCCTCATCAACCTCTTTTTTTCCTTCTCTGTTATCGTTCATAATAAAAAAACAGCAGATTTCTCAATATTATTGAGAAAAACTAAACACAAAAAATACGGCAAAACTACCAGTACTATTAACGTTAAAAAAAACTTTCCTGACAGAAAAAATGATGATGATTATACAAAATGTAATACTTGCTCTCTCTTTAGCCGTACTAATTAGTGTAAATATTCGCTGTTCAGTTTGAGTAAATCGCATGTATTAGGGTATTTACATCAGTGTCACCTTTAATTTTGCACATTGAGGTAGAAATGTCCCAAAGTTTAATATCCAACAGGTTTGAGCTTGGAGTCATGTTCGATTGGCCTCCATGAGAAAAATTTCAAGTCAAAGTGACAAAAATGTGGCTAGGGTTAGATTTAGCGTAGGTGTTAATTAGCTGCATTAATAATCACGGCAATGAAAGGTCCTCATAAGTATAGTAAGAAAAAATGTGTGTGTGTGTGTGTGTGTGTGAGAGAGAGAGAGAGAGAGAGAGAGAGAGAGAGAGAGATGGACTTGATGATGTGAATGTCACTGCACCCTCATTATAACCCCTCCCCTTCCCCCACCCCCTTAGTTCCATTCAGATGTCAAACAAAAATGGCTGCGAATCACTTGTGACATAATTAAAAAACACACACACACGACAATAATGAGATGCCCCTTGCACCCCTATGAAAGGTCTCTCCTGCTATCATGGATGCATGAGCACACTCCTTACAAAATACTCTTATCATTATGTGTATATTCCATCAAATGACCTACAAATAACTTGCGCTGCTTTTGAGTTGAATTTTACATCCATGTACACTGAACTGATGAAATCATCTGAACAGTGAATTAAGATTTAAAAAGAATCACTTAATATTTAATAGTGAAAGCCCATTCTGGGCTAAGCCTCCTGTACTGCCTGTTCCTGTCATGTCAAATGTGAACAAACTCCATTTCCCAGAATTCTTCACTGCATCACGACATATACACACCACAAGTCTCTGCTCCTTGTAAAGTATCACTAGCACATCGTCAGTGACGTTACCAAGCCTTTACATGAGAAGAATGTGATACGGAAACATATTTAAATGGAAAACATCTCAGTGGAGTTAATTAAGACAAGACAAGACAAGATAAGATATTCCTTTATTGATCCCTATGAGGGGAAATTCAGGTGTTGCAGCATCTCAAGTACAGAGTAAAAAATAGATGATTATTATACATACAGGACACTTTTTCGATGGAATAAAAACCCGCTGTTCCCTTCTAGCAGATTCCATTCATTTGGTTCGATAGCATGCAATATTGTTAGCATATCATTTATCCTATGTATATTACATCACTCTGCCCAATGGAGAATGAGTGTTGAATATAGTTTACGACATTGCATGGTTGTCAAGACAACATGATGTCACACATCGGAGCTGACGCAAATATCCAATGAGTTTTCTGCTGTGCATGCGCACAACCATTTCTTTGTTTGCCAGGAAAGAGAAAGATATGTTGAACACCCAAAAGGCTACAAAACTTCATTAGATATTCTTCACACATATTTACAAGCCGTAGCGAACCGTTACTATCAGAGCTGGGACTTGAGCTCAGCCAAAACTTAGCCAGACACCAAAAAAGGAACAGAGCAAAGGATTTTGTAAAGGATTAGCGGCAGTGTGCCAGGTCGCTCCATTGTGTGTAGCTGTCAATGTTGATTTTAAAAGTAACGAAGTAAATTACACAGAGAAATGAATACTTAAGTCTGACTGAAAAATACTGTAGCAAGCATGCAGTGTAGAAGAAGAGTCTGGAGACAGAAATCTTAGTTTCTTAGTCATTAGCCTGTGCTACTTGCACTCAATAGCACTGGCTTGACCACTTTATTAGCATTTGGTAACACTACTGATGAACGCTACACCGGCTGGAAGGTGACTTCACTGCTGCTCTGACAGCGCCGAGTCTCAGTTAAGGCTGAGGGAAATAAATTTTTCCCACTAAAAATCAAAATCTGATTTGGTTAATTCATCTGTCACTTCCTACATAAACTTACACTGCCATGGCCTTCTGTCCCGGCAATGAAGTCCTAACCAATGAGTGAGCAGCTCTAAACTCTTCTCAGCCTAGAGACAACAAACAAAAAAAATCTCTTTGGATAACTCGATTTTAATGTTTTCAGGACAGTATCCCTTTCATTTCTGAAGCAAATTTGATAGAAAATGAAGCCCAATTAGAATTAGAATAGAATAATTATCATACAACCCCGATTCCAAAAAAGTTGGGACAAAGTACAAATTGGAAATAAAAATGGAATGCAATAATTTACAAATCTCAAACTGATATTGTATTTACAATAGAACATAGACAACATATCAAATGTCAAAAGTGAGACATTTTGAAACATCATGCCAAATATTGGCTCATTTGAAATTTCATGACAGCAACACATCTCAAAAAAGTTGGGACAGGGGCAATAAGAGGCTGGAAAAGTTAAAGGTACAAAAAAGGAACAGCTGGAGGACCAAATTGCAACTCATTAGGTCAATTGACAATAGGTCATTAACGTGACTGGGTATAAAAAGAGCATCTTGGAGTGGCAGCGGCTCTCAGAAGTAAAGATGGGAAGAGGATCACCAATCCCCCTAATTCTGCGCCGACAAATAGTGGCGCAATATCAGAAAGGAGTTCAACAGTGTAAAATTGCAAAGCGTTTGAACATATCATCATCTACAGTGCATAATATCATCAAAAGATTCAGAGAATCTGGAAGAATCTCTGTGCGTAAGGGTCAAGGCCGGAAAACCATACTGGGTGCCTGTGATCTTCGGGCCCTTAGACGGCAATGCATCACATACAGGCATGCTTCTGTATTGGAAATCACAAAATGGGCTCAGGAATATTTCCAGAGAACATTATCCGTGAACACAATTCACCGTGCCATCCGCCGTTGCCAGCTAAAACTCTATAGTTCAAAGACGCAGCCGTATCTAAACATGATCCAGAAGCACAGACGTCTTCTCTGGGCCAAGGCTCATTTAAAATGGACTGTGGCAAAGGGGAAAACTGTTCTGTGGTCAGACGAATCAAAATTTGAAGTTCTTTATGGAAATCAGGGACGCCGTGTCATTCGGACTAAAGAGGAGAAGGACGACCCAAGTTGTTATCAGCGCTCAGTTCAGAAGCCTGCATCTCTGATGGTATGGGGTTGCATTAGTGCATGTGGCATGGGCAGCTTACACATCTGGAAAGACACCATCAATGCTGAAAGGTATATCCAGGTTCTAGAGCAACATATGCTCCCATCCAGATGACGTCTCTTTCAGGGAAGACTTTGCATTTTCCAACATGACAATGCCAAACCACATACTGCATCAATTACAGCATCATGACTGCGTAGAAGAAGAGTCTGGGTACTGAACTGGCCAGCCTGCAGTCCAGATCTTTCACCCACAGAAAACATTTGGCACATCATAAAACGGAAGATACGACAAAAAAGACCTAAGACAGTTGAGCAACTAGAATCCTACATTAGACAAGAATGGGTTAACATTCCTATCCCTAAACTTGAGCAACTTGTCTCCTCAGTCCCCAGACATTTACAGACTGTTGTAAAGAGAAAAGGGGATGTCTCACAGTGGTAAACATGGCCTTGTCGCAACTTTTTTGAGATGTGTTGTTGTCATGAAATTTAAAATCACCTAATTTTTTCTCTTTAAATGATACATTTTCTCAGTTTAAACATTTGATATGTCATCTATGTTCTATTCTGAATAAAATATGGAATTTTGAAACTTCCACATCATTGCATTCCGTTTTTATTTACAATTTGTCCCAACTTGTTTAGAATCGGGGTTGTGCAATTATGAAAGAATGAAAGAAATTAAATATAATATTGGATATGCTGATATGTTTGGGTCTTCTCTAAATGCCTAGAAGGCCCTGATGGTTCCTCTCTGTTTACAAGAGAAAAACATACCAACAGACATCAAAAAACTGGAAAAGAGAATATGGATGTATAATAATAATATTGGCTGACTTTTTTCATGGTATATCAGATATATTCTATTCAGCTACTTATCTTCAAGTTGTTCAATATCATACCATCCATCCATCCATCCATCCATCCATCCATTATCTGTAGCCGCTTTATCCTGTTCTACAGGGTCGCAGGCAAGCTATCTCAGCTGACTACAGGCGAAAGGCGGGGTACACCCTGGACAAGTCACCAGGTCATCACAGGGCTGACACACAGAGACAATCAACCATTCACACTCACATTCACGCCTACGGTCAATTTAGAGTCACCAGTTAACCTAACCTGCATGTCTTTGGACTGTGGGGGAAACCGGAGCACCCGGAGGAAACCCACACAGACACGGGGAGAACATGCAAACTCCACACAGAAAGGCCTTCACTGGCAGCTGGGCGCAAACCCAGAACCTTCTTGCTGTTAGGTGACGGTGCTAACCACTACACCACCATGCCGCCCCTAAATAAGGACAATTACTCACAATTAACTTAAAAAGGAAGTTCATATAAGACGTCTTCTTTCAACAATTGCACATGATGTAAAGATTAAAACATTATCTGGTATGCTGTTATCGGAACATAATCAATGACAGTGTAACAGTGTGGTATGATCAAATCAGAGCTACCGTTATCACTACAGAGTCTATTATTTTCCAGTACAGCACTTCCTGCACCATTGTATTCTTTTTATACAACAGAACATTTTCAACAATTAAACATTTTCATGAAATTATCGGGTTATAAAATGAATACCAGGAAAACCAAATGAATGGTACTGTAAGAGATAAAAGTAAAATTTGCAAAAATCTAAAAAATTTAAAGCGTAGACAAGGAATCTTAAATAGCCTGGTATTTATGAGCATACAAATGCAATTTTTTTCCCCCCATTCATGAAAGACCTTCAGTGAGACATTGAAAAGAGATTGGATTTGAAAATTAATTTTATCCATAGAATAAATCTTTTTGTTGGTGGAGCTTCTGACTATTTCTTTGACCCTCACCTCGCCAAAATCCTTTTTAAAAGATGTGAATTCATGTTTATTTGATAAAAAAAAAAAACGCTCAGATTAAGGAGAACATTTGGTTTAAATGGAGGTTTAAATCTTCCCAACTTGGTGCTTTGTCACAACGTGGTGTAAATGTATTATATTGACTGCATACTTAACAATACAAATGAAGATCTGTGGATAGATAGAGAAAATAATCAGTTACAGTTCAGTGGTTTACTTTCAGTTCTTTTCTCCAAGAAAACAAGAAAATGGTAATTTTTGTAATTAATAGTACATTAAATGCAAAAATGTGTGGTGTGGTCAAGAAATAGGAATCCCTCAAACTACACTGCAATAAAATGTGGACTTCAGATCAGAAATGACTGAATATTATAGGCTCTAGCTCAATAACTTCATTTCAGGAATTAAAGAATACATATAAACTAAACCCCCTCCTAGAACTGCTGCCTGATTGTGGTGGAGGGGTTTGTGTTCTTGAATGATCCTAGGAGCTATGTTGTCGGGGGCATTACGCCCCTGTTAGGGTCTCCCAAGGCAGACAGGTCCTAGGTGACAGGCCAGACTAAGAGCAGTTCACCAAAACCCCTTATGGATAACAATCTATTAAGGACTGGGATGTCGCCTGGTATGGCGCAGCCGGGGCCCCACCCTGGAGCCAGGCCCGGGGTTGGGGCTCGTATGCGAGCTCTTGGTGGCCAGGCCTTTGCCCACGGGGCCTGGCCAGGCTCAGCCCGAAGTGGTGACGTGGGCCCGACCTCCTGTGGGTTCACCATGCACAGAGATAGCTGTAGGGGGCTGGTGCAGTGTGGATTGGGCAGCAGTCGAAGGCAGGGGCCTCGACGACCTGATCCCCGGACACAGCGGCTAGCTGTTGGGACATGGAATGTCACTTCGCTGGGGGGGAAAGAGCCTGAGCTTGTGCAGGAGGTTGAGAGGTACCGGCTAGAGATAGTTGGGCTCACCTCCACGCACAGCTTGGGCTCCGGAACCCAGCTCCTCGAGAAGGGCTGGACTCTCCACTTCTCTGGAGTCGCCCATGGTGAACGGCGGTGGGCTGGTGTGGGCTTGCTTATAGCTCCCCAGCTCAGCCGCCATGTGTTGGAGTTTACCCCAGTGAACGAGAGGGTCGCCTCTCTGTGCCTTAGGATCGGGGAGAGGGCTCTTGCTGTTGTTTGTATCTCAAGTCTCTGGATGTTGTGGGGCTGTTTTGGCTGACACGCCTCTGCAACATCGCGTGGCGGTCGGGGACAGTGCCTCTGGAGTAGCAGACTGGGGTGGTGGTCCCTCTTTTTAAGAAAGGGGACCTGAGAGTGTGCTCCAATTATAGGGGAATCACACTTCTCAGCCTCCCAGGGAAGGTTTACTCCAGGGTACTGGAGAGGAGAATTCGGCCAATAGTCGAACCTTGGATCCAGGAGGAACAATGCAGTTTTCGTCCTGGTCGCGGAACACTGGACCAGCTCTATACCCTTCATAGGGTGCTCGAGGGTTCATGGGAGTTTGCCCAACCGGTCCACATGTGCTTTGTGGATTTGGAGAAGGCATTCAACCGTGTCCCTCATGGTATTCTGTGGGGGGTGCTTCGGGAGTATGGGTTTTGGGGCTCTTTGCTAAGGGCTGTCCGGTCCCTGTATGAACAGAGCAGGAGTCTGGTTCGCATTGCCGGCAGTAAGCCAGACCTGTTCCCAGTGCATGTTGGACTCCGCCAGGGCTGCCCTTTGTCACCGGTTCTGTTCATAATCTTTATGGACAGAATTTCTAGGCGCAGCCAGGGGCTGGAAGGAATCCTGTTTGGGAACCACAGGATTTCATCTCTGCTTTTTGCAGATGATGTCGTCCTGTTGGCTTCTTCAAACCAGGACCTTCAGCATGCACTGGGGTGGTTTGCAGTCGAGTGTGAAGCAGCTGGGATGAGAATCAGCACCTCCAAGTCAGAGGCCATGGTTCTCGACCGGAAAAGGGTGGCTTGCCCTCTTCAGGTTGGTGGAGAAGTCCTGCCTCAAGTGGAGGAGTTTAAGTATCTCGAGATCTTGTTCATGAGTGAGGGAAGGATAGAGCATGAGATCGACAGGCGGATCTGTGCGGCCTCCACAGTGATGCAGTCGCTTTACCGGTCCATCGTGGTGAAGAAGGAGCTGAGCCAAAAGGCAAAGCTCTCGATTTACCAGTCGATCTACGTTCCGACTCTCACCTATGGTCATGAGCTTTGGGTAATGACCAACAGAACAAGATCACGGATACAAGCGGCTGAAATGAGTTTCCTTCACAGGGTGGCTGGACGCTCCCTTAGAGATAGGGTGAGAAGCACAGTCACTCAGGAGCTCGGAGTAGAGCCGCTGCTCCTCCACATCAAGAGGAATCAGCTGAGGTGGCTCGGGCATCTCTTTCGGATGCCTCCTGGATGCCTCCCTGGGGAGGTGTTCCAGGCATGTCCCCCCAGGAGGAGGCCCTGGGGAAGACCCAGGACACGCTGGAGGGACTATGTCTTTTGGCTGGCCTGGGAACGCCTTGGTGTTCTTCCCAAGGAACTGGCCAAGGTGTCTGGGGAAAGGGAAGTTTGGGCTTCCATGCTTAGACTGCTGCCTCTACGACCCGGCCCCAGATAAGCGGAAGACAACGAGAATATAAACTAAACGACATGGAATTTTTAAATACTTGCAACTGAAACGATAACAGAAAATTTTGTTCTTGGAAACAGAGTTCCAACTGTGATCAGGGAAATTCTTAGTAAAAGAAACAATTAGTAGGTTCTATACTGTCTGCTGCCATCCTCATAGTTGAGGGTCAGCATTCCAGGAAGGTATCAACTAGCTTCTCTGAATTCTCTTGGGTGATTATAGCACACCAGAGGGACCCAAACCCTCTTCTCTTGGTGGGTACACATACATGGGCAATTTAAAGTAACCAATGGACCTAACCTACATGTCTTTGGACTGTGGGGAAAACCAGAGCACCCAGAGGAAACCCACACAGAAAGGCCCCTGCCAGCCACTGGGCTCGAACCCAGAACCTTCTTGCAGTGAGGCAACAGTGCTAATCACTACACCACCATGCCACCAGGGTCTATGCACAATATGCTTCTTAAAGCTGATGGTGGGTTGCTCCAAAACATATACACTGCTTGGCCAAAAGAAGTTGCCATTTGGATTTGAGCCTTTGAGTGGATAATTATTGCAGTGATTAATATGTTTCAGGTGGCAATAATTCTTTTAACCCTAACTAATGCAGTGAGAGCAGCATGGTGGTGTAGTGGTTAGCACTGTTGCCTCACAGCAAGAAGGTTCTGGATTCGAGCCCAGTGGCTGACAGAGGCCTTTCTGTGTGGAGTTTGCATGTTCTCCCCATGTCTGTGTAGGTTTCCTCTGGGTGTTCTGGTTTCCCCCACAGTCCAAAGACATGCAGGTTAGGTTAATTGGTGGCTCTAAATTGACCATAGGTGTGAATGGTTGTTTGTCTCTATGTGTCAGCCCTGTGATGATCTGGCAACTTGTCCAGGTTGTACCCTGCGTCTTGTCCATAGTCAGCTGGAATAGGCTCCAGCTTGCCCGCAACCCTGCACAGGATAAGCGGTTATGGATAATGGATGGATGATGCAGTGAGTAGTTTCTCAGTTCTTAAACAACCAGATGTGTCAGAAGATGTATCCTGTAGTTATGGAAGAGATCCATCCATTATCTGTAACGCTTATCCTGTGCAGGGTTGTGGGCAAGCTGGAGCCTATCCCAGCTGACTATGGGCAAGAGGTGGGATACACCCTGGACAAGTCACCAGATCATTGCAGGGCTGACACATAGAGACAAACAACCATTCACACTTACGGTCAATTTAGAGCCACTGATTATCTGAACTGCATGTCCTTGGACTGTGGGGGAAACCTGAGCACCTGGAGGAAACCCACACAGACATGGGCAGAACATGCAAACTCCACACAGAAAGGCCCCTGTCAGCCACTGGGCTCGAACCCAGAACCTTCTTGCTGTAAGGCGACAGTGCTAACCCCTATGCCACCACCGTACCGTCCATGGAAAAGATGTTCCTGCATTTCAGAAGGTCAAATTATTGGCCTACATCAAGCAAAGAAAATATCTGTGAAGATTGCTGAAATGACTGTACTATGATTGGGTTAAGAACTGACTAAAATATTATTAAAACCTGCAAGGATAGTGGTTAACCATCAACTTCACATGTGGTCAAATGTAGTTGGAAAAAGATCCTGACTGAGCATGATCAGAGCTCACTTAAATGCTTGGCGAAGTTGAATTGTAAAACATCAACAGTAGAACTCATGGCTATGTTTAATAGTGAAAGTAAGAGCATTTTCACACCAACAAGGTGATGAGAGCTCGCAGGATTGGGACTAAACAGCTGTGTGTCCATAAGAAAACCACTTGTGAATTAGACTAATCAGGAGAAAAGGCTTCAATTTGCTAGGGAGCATAAAGACTGGATTCTGGAGCAATGGGAAAAGGTCATGTAGTTTGATAAGTCCAGATTGACCCTATTCCTGAGTGATGGGTGTGTCAGGGTAAGAAGGGAAGCTCATGAAGCGATGCATCCATCATGCATAGTGGCCACTGTACAAGCCTCTGGAGGCAGGGTCATGATCCGGGGTTGCTTCAGTTGGTCAGGTCAAGACTCAGAAACATTATGGGGCAATAAAATGAAGTCAGCTGATGACCTGAATGTACTGAATGACCAGGTTATTGCATCAGTGGATTTCTTCTTCCCTGACGAAATTCAATTTATGAAGAAGACCAGATCAGTGTGTGAAGGGGTGGGGAAGGGGTGACAGCTGTAAAAAGTAATGAAAATTTCAAATTAGCAATTCGTCATGTTATTGGTTGCATTTGAAGCAGGAAGTTTTGCATCCAATCACAATTATGATATTTACAAATCAATCAGACCGTGCACAGGTAATTTAGTGAAATTTCCAAAGTTGTAGTCTTGACCGGTCTTGAAATAAAATCCTGAGTCCTCTTCGTCCAAGACTGAGACCTTCAAAAAGTGGCCTTGAGACCAAGACCAGTCTTGGTCATGGTGAGAAAATCAGCTGTGGGACCAAATGGTCACTGGTTCTAATCCCTGGACCAGCAGGAATGGCTGAAGTGTCCTTGAGCAAGTCACCTAACCCCCAACTGCTCCCCAGGCTGCTCTGGGTATGTCATACATCGCTCTGGATAAGAGTGCCTGCTAAATACCATTAATGTAATGTAATATAACACTACCATATGGTATTTGTGGATGAGCAACTCAAACAGGGTCAAATCCTGAACTGACTGTATAACATGTTGAAATATTGAATGTACTGTAATTATGTTTGTTGTATAAGATATATTATATCAGCCAATCAGAGCACAGAACTTAACAGTGTTGTGCTTTAGAAGTTATTCATTAGTTGAAATTAATCTTAACTAAAGTGTATAAATCAGGTCTGTTTGCACCAACCATTCTGTACTCTGATATCCCAGGATTTATGCATGAAGCAAAGGGCACATGTGTCTAATAGCTCTGTAGGTGAGCCTAGGCTGCTATGGTGCTAACTATCATCATGAGGATAAATCTAACATCAGAACCTACTGTACTGCCTCCTGTACTCATACCCCGAGTCAAAGACCTGTTTCTCTCTTAGCCATATGGTCCAGGAGCGTCTGGGCAAAGGTGTCTGAATGGTGTGCTGTCTCTTTTCTGCTGGTTTCTTGTTAAAAGATAAAAATAAACGAGAGATGCTAGATCTTCACGTCATGTTGCCACACACACTGACATTGGTGAGAGACAGATGGTGCAAATTAATAACAGGCAAAAAAAAATTGTGTGTGTGTGTGGGGGGGGAGTGGGTGTAGCAAAAGCCCAACTCTCCTTAAACAACAAGCATAGCTACAAAACAAATCAAAGGAGTGTCAGAAAAAGAGTTGATGGTTATTAGCGCTGGGCCTGTGCTGCACAAAAGGCGCCTTGCTGCGCTCTCATGAGCGAACAGCTTTGCTAAGCTCAAACAAGAGGCTAATTAAAGTTTTCAAGGCTCTGTTTGACCTCTAGCAGATGGTGGATCTCAATATCTCTCCTTCACTGTTATGTTAAAATCAATTCCGTGGGCGAAGGTAAACTCGAGCTAGCGGCGCACCTTTTGACTGTGCTAAAACAGCAGCTTTCTCACATTCCATTATATTCTGAGTAGTGTAACTCTGTTAGCATTAGCAGAATTAGCTTGAAATTTCTATCTACTTCATGTACCTAATGGAAACAATAAAATTAGCAGTACAAAAATGTGAACTCTATAGCGGTAGCTCATTTCCAATGAATAGCTGTAACCCTAGTGATGACATCAATTCCTGCAAAAGTTGTTTCTTAAAGTTTCTCAGG
The DNA here is from genome assembly GCF_027579695.1 of Neoarius graeffei. Lineage (NCBI taxonomy): Eukaryota > Metazoa > Chordata > Actinopteri > Siluriformes > Ariidae > Neoarius > Neoarius graeffei. The sequence goes on from NC_083588.1 coordinate 59,325,755, forward strand.
ATATAATGATTCCGTCTCAGAGTCTCCACACTAAACAGCAACAAAGATGAAAGATTACAACAATAAAATTTTTGAAAAAATAAAAATGAATATCACAGTCAATCTTTGCCAGTGGATTGCTGATATTCTTACAAGTATATCTTACAATTTTGGAACTTTCTCAACACCCTCCCCAAACAAACAAACAAACAAACAAACAAACAAACAAACAAACATTTATTTATTCAAATGAAGTTTCAGCAAATCAAATATGCATAAATTTGCATACTTTATAAAGCCAAAATATATACCTTGGATGATGTTAGTATTAAAATGTTTCAAGAAAACCCTTTTTATTTTTTATTTTTGGTAGATAATTTATTAAACTCCCCTCCTAGAACTGCCACCTTATTGTGGTGGAGGGGTTTGTGTGCTTGAATGATCCTAGGAGCTATGTTGTCGGGGGCATTATGCCCCTGGTAGGGTTTCCCAAGGCAGACAGGTCCTAGGTGACAGGCCAGACCAAGAGCAGTTCACCAAAAACCCCCTATGGAGAAAAAATCCAGGACCGTGACGTCGCCCGGTAGGACGCAGCCGGGGCCCCACCCTGGAGCCAGGCCCGGGGTTGGGGCTCGTATGCGAGCGCTTGGTGGCCGGGCCTTTGCCCATGGGGCCCGGCCGGGCTCAGCCCGAAGAGGTGACGTGGGCCCGACCTCCTGTGGGTTCACCACCCACAGAGGTAGCAGTTGGGGTTTGGTGCAATGTGGATTGGGTGGCAGTCGAAGGCAGGGGCCTCGACGACCTGATCCCCGGACACAGCGGCTGGCTGTTGGGACATGGAATGTCACTTCGCTGGGGGGGAAGGAGCCTGAGCTTGTGCGGGAGGTTGAGAGGTACCGGCTAGAGATAGTCGGGCTCACCTCCACACATAGCTTGGGCTCTGGAACCCAGCTCCTCGAGAGGGGCTGGACTTTCCACTTCTCTGGAGTCGCCCGTGGTGAGCGGCGGCGGGCTGGTGTGGGCTTGCTTATAGCTCCCCAGCTCAGCCGCCATGTGTTGGAGTTTACCCCAGTGAACGAGAGGGTCGCCTCTCTGCGCCTTCGGATTGGGGAGAGGGCTCTTGCTGTTGTTTGTGCCGACGGGCCAAATAGCAGTATAGAGTATCCGGCCTTCTTGGAGTCCCTGGGAGAGGTACTGAGGGGTGCTCAGACTGGGGACTCCATTGTGCTACTGGGGGACTTCAATGCTCACGTGGGCGACGACAGTGTCACCTGGAGGGGCGTGGTTGGGAGGAACGGCCTCCCCGATCTGAACCCGAGTGGTGTTTTGTTATTGGACTTCTGTGCTAGTCACGGTTTGTCCATAACGAACACCATGTTCGAGCATAGGGGTGTCCATAAGTGCATGTGGCACCAGGACACCTTAGGTCGGAGGTCGATGATCGACTTTGTAGTCGTTTCATCTGATCTCCGGCCCTATGTCTTGGACACTCGGGTGAAGAGAGGGGCTGAGCTGTCAACTGATCACCACCTGGTGGTGAGTTGGATCTGCTGGCGGAGGAGGAAGTTGGACAAACCTGGCAGGCCTAAACGTATGGTGAGGGTCTGCTGGGAACGTCTGGCCGAGCACTCTGTTGGGGAGGTCTTTAACTCCCACCTCCGGGAGAGCTTTTCCCAGCTTCCGAGGGAGGCAGGGGACATTGAGTCTGAGTGGACCATGTTCTCTACCTCCATTGTGGACACAGCTGTTCGGAGCTGTGGCCGCAAGGTCTCCGGTGCCTGTCGTGGCGGCAATCCCCGAACCCGGTGGTGGACACCGGAAGTAAGGGATGCCGTCAAGCTGAAGAAGGAGTCCTATCGGGCCATGTTGACCTCCGGGACTCCTGAGGCAGCCGACGGGTATCGGCAGGCCAGGCGTGCTGCAGCTCGGGCAGTTGCGGAGGCAAAAACTCGGAACTGGGAGGAGTTCGGGGAGGCCATGGAGAAGGACTATCGGTCGGCCTCGAAGAAATTCTGGCAAACCGTCCGGCGCCTCAGGAGGGGGAAGCAGTACTCTGCCAACACTGTTTACAGTGCGGGTGGGGAGCTGTTGACCTCGACTGGGGACATTGTCGGGCGATGGAAGGAATACTTTGAGGATCTCCTCAATCCCACCGTCATGTCTTCCACTGAGGAGACTGAGGCTGATGACTCAGAGGTGGACTCGTCCATTACCCAAGCCGAAGTCACTGAGGTGGTTTGCAAGCTCCTCGGTGGCAAGGCACCGGGGGTGGATGAGATCCGCCCTGAGTATCTCAAGTCTCTGGATGTTGTGGGGCTGTCTTGGTTGACACGCCTCTGCAACATCGCGTGGCGGTCGGGGACAGTGCCTCTGGAGTGGCAGACTGGGGTGGTGGTCCCTCTTTTTAAGAAAGGGGACCGGAGAGTGTGCTCCAATTATAGGGGAATCACACTTCTCAGCCTCCCAGGGAAAGTTTACTCCAGGGTACTGGAGAGGAGAATTCGACCAATAGTCGAACCTCGGATCCAGGAGGAACAATGCGGTTTTCGTCCTGGTCGCGGAACACTGGACCAGCTCTATACCCTTCATAGGGTGCTCGAGGGTTCATGGGAGTTTGCCCAACCAGTCCACATGTGCTTTGTGGATCTGGAGAAGGCATTCGACCGTGTCCCCCGTGGTATTCTGTGGGGGGTGCTTCGGGAGTATGGGGTTCGGGGCTCTTTGCTAAGGGCTGTCCGGTCCCTGTACGAACGGAGCAGGAGTCTGGTTCGCATTGCCGGCAGTAAGTCAGACCTGTTCCCAGTGCATGTTGGACTCCGGCAGGGCTGCCCTTTGTCACCGGTTCTGTTCATAATTTTTATGGACAGAATTTCTAGGCGCAGCCAGGGCCCGGAAGGAATCCTGTTTGGGAACCACAGGATTTCATCTCTGCTTTTTGCGGATGATGTTGTCCTGTTGGCTTCTTCAAACCAGGACCTTCAGCATGCACTGGGGCGGTTTGCAGTCGAGTGTGAAGCGGCTGGGATGAGAATCAGCACCTCCAAGTCCGAGGCCATGGTTCTCGACCGGAAAAGGGTGGCTTGCCCTCTCCAGGTTGGTGGAGAAGTCCTGCCTCAAGTGGAGGAGTTTAAGTATCTCGGGATCTTGTTCACGAGTGAGGGAAGGATGGAGCATGAGATCGACAGGTGGATCGGTGCAGCCTCCGCAGTGATGCGGTCGCTTTACCGGTCCGTCGTGGTGAAGAAGGAGCTGAGCCAAAAGGCGAAGCTCTCAATTTACCGGTCGATCTACGTTCCGACTCTCACCTATGGTCATGAGCTTTGGGTAATGACAGAAAGAACAAGATCGCGGATACAAGCGGCTGAAATGAGTTTCCTTCGCAGGGTGGCTGGGCGCTCCCTTAGAGATAGGGTGAGAAGCACAGTCACTCGGGAGGAGCTCGGAGTAGAGCCGCTGCTCCTCCACATCGAGAGGAACCAGCTGAGGTGGCTTGGGCATCTTTTTCGGATGCCTCCTGGACGCCTCCCTGGGGAGGTGTTCCAGGCATGTCCTCCCGGGAGGAGGCCCCGGGGAAGACCCAGGACATGCTGGAGGGACTATGTCTCTCGGCTGGCCTGGGAACGCCTCGGTGTTCTTCCCGAGGAGCTGGCCGAGGTGTCTGGGGAAAGGGAAGTTTGGGCTTCCATGCTTAGACTGCTGCCTCCGCGACCCGGTCCCGGATAAGCGGAAGAAGACGAGACGAGACGAGACAAGAATTTATTAAACTTTTAATCAAGACAACATCATGTGATTTTGCAAAAGTATTTTTTTTAAAACTTTAAGTAAAAATTATATTATAAAAGCAACAATGATCAACATTTTGAAAACTTAGCAATAGAATAGCACATTACAGGTCATCCATTAACAGAGATTAAGAATATTTTCTTATGGAAAAATATTTTCAGAAATCTTTTCAGGGATATACAGTCCTATGCAAAAGTCTTAGGCACATGTAAAGAAATGCTGGAGATCAAAAATGGCCTATCCATCCATTATCTGTAGCCGTTTATCCTGTCCTACAGGGTTGCAGGCAAGCTGGAGCCTATCCCAGCTGACTATGGGCTAGAGGCGGGGTACACCCTGGACAAGTCGCCAGGTCATCACAGGGCTGACACATAGACACAGACAACCATTCACATTCACACTTACGGTCAATTTAGAGCCACCAATTAGCCTAACCTGCATGTCTTTGGACTGTGGGGGAAACCGGAGCACCCAGAGGAAACCCACGCAGACACGAGGAGAACATGCAAACTCCACACAGAAAGGCCCTTGTCGGCCGCTGGGCTCGAACCCAGGACCTTCTTGCTGTGAGGCGACAGTGCTAACCACTACACCTCTGTGCCACCCCAAAAATGGCCTAAAAATAATTAAATGAAATGTTTGAACATTAGATATGTCTGTGAAGGTTTTCAGTCATCCAGGTTATCATAAACCAATGTACAGGTGAGGAATGCACAGACCTGTACATTGGGGAAACGAAACAACCACTTCACAAGTACATAACTCAACACAGGAGAGCCAGTTCCTCAGGCCAGGACTCTGCAGTCTATCTTCATCTCAATAACAAAGGACACTCGTTTCAGGATTGCAATGTACACATTCTAGCCAGAGAAGACCAGTGGTTTGAAAGAGGAGTAAAAGAAGCCATCTTCGTCAACCTGGAATGACCATCACTGAACAGAGGAGGTGGTCTGAGACACCACTTACCAGCCACTGACAATGCGGTCCTTGGCACACTTCCCAGAAAACTAGAAACTATGTTAAATCACACCTTCTTAACTTTGAGAGGGCAAAGCCGGATATGCTAGAGAGCTTTATAAGAATGTTTGCCAACTCACGTTTTATAATCTCTCAACTATATGCAACATTGCAAAGTATGTGCCTTCCCAAAATGGGCAGTATAAAGGAAGAATAGGAAAAAGAGCTTGGAAACTTGATACCCCTAAATGTGTGGGAAGAGAGCCTAGAGTACGTTCATGAATGCTCCATTAATGCCCGACACTGTTTAATACAATTTAAAATTCTACACAGATTACACTACTCAAAGACTAGGCTGCATAGAATATTCCCAGATGTATCACCCCTGTGCAAGAAATGTGAATCCATGGAGGCTACCCTATCACACAGTTATGCCCTATGTCCTAAACTACAAGAGTACTGGTGTGACATATTCCATTTCTTTTCCATGATACTGGAAGTTCAGGTAGCATCAGATCTGATTTTGATTATTCTGGGAATATCTGACGAGCTTTTGAAACTTAATGTAACACAACAGCGTCTTCTCATCTCATCTCTCATCTCATTATCTCTAGCCGCTTTATCCTTCTACAGGGTCGCAGGCAAGCTGGAGCCTATCCCAGCTGACTACGGGCGAAAGGCGGGGTACACCCTGGACAAGTCGCCAGGTCATCACAGGGCTGACACATAGACACAGACAACCATTCACACTCACACCTACGGTCAATTTAGAGTCACCAGTCAACCTAACCTGCATGTCTTTGGACTGTGGGGGAAACCGGAGCACCCGGAGGAAACCCACGCAGACACGGGGAGAACATGCAAACTCCACACAGAAAGGCCCTCGCCGGCCCCGGGGCTCGAACCCAGGACCTTCTTGCTGTGAGGCGACAGCGCTAACCACTACACCACCGTGCCACCCCAGCGTCTTCTGGCATATGATATTGTAACTGCTAAAAAACTGATCCTTCTTTACTGTGGAAAGAAAGAGGTGCCTTCCTTTAAACACTGGCTGGTAGACTTGACAGACACTCTCCATTTGGAGAGAATCAGATTTATCTTAAAAGATAAGCTGAGGGATTTTGAAAAAAATTGGCAACCTTTGGTCTCTTACCTTGACAAGGGAAACCAATCAAGAAAGCCTGTAGCAATGCACTCCTAGGGAGGAAAGGGTAGACTTGGGGATTGAGTTTTGGGGCAGGGTGGGTTAGAGGGAGGATGGTTTGAATTATGTCCTGTGTATATTGTGCCCTTTTTGTTTGTTTTCTTTGGTTTTTAGCTTTTTTGTACTTGTTTCTTATTTGTTTGTAATATTATTCTTAAAGAAACATGTAAATGTCAGAGAAAGTGCCTTCTTGAAATAAATGTTTCATAATAAATATATTTGAAAACACTTCCCAGAAAACTGAATACACATCCACACCAAGACTCAGCTAACTTCAACGACTCACATGATGACAGAGAGCCAATGAGCCACAGATCACCCTAATGACCCTCTAGGTTGCTAACACCATTCACCGTTCTTTGACAATTACCTCTCGTGCTGTCTGTAAGATAAGAGCCTGGAACATATCAGTCACCTACCAAGTGATGTAAACTAAGGCTACATCCACACGACAACGCCAACGAGATTTTATTAAAAAAAATCGCGTCCACATGGGCAACGGATCAGTAAAATATCAGGTACATATGGCAACGCAACGCTTGCTGAAAACAATGCAATACACATGCCACACCTCTACGTGCACTGTAAGACGGTCCCATCGGAGACACCAGAACAATAGAAGAAGTAGGACGCATGTGCATAAACCCCTTCTTCTACCCGGCGTGAAGCACTCTCAGGAACAAACACACAACAACAAGAAGAAGATGGCTCCGACTACATGAGGAAATCGTGCCTTCTGTGTGTACAAATTAGTGTGCATAGTTTTATATAACTTAATTTTCTTATTGTGTGTGAACATTTTGAAAAGCATTTTTATATAATTTATATAACTTTTTATATTGTGTGTGAACATTTTGAAAAGCAGTCTTATCCAATAAAAAAAGAAATTCAAGAAATGGTTCAGTTACTTGTTTATTTAAAAGAAAAGCTGTATACAAAAGTGAATGCAATGCAGTGGTTCATACAAACCAGCGAGAGTGCTGCTTGTTCTAGTCATGTGGTTGTGACGTCATCGTAAACATATCCGTTCTACTCATCCAGACGACTTCGCAACGGCGCCGTTGCCAGATTTTTCCACTCTGGAACCCGTTCTCAAAAAATATCGTTTTGGGGCACCCAAAACGCCGGTGCCATGTGGACGCCAGGCCGAAACGATAAACAATTTTATCAGATTCACCTGAATCCGTTGCCGTGTGGACAGCCTCTCAGTGACCCTAACAATCTACAGGATGACTGAGACAGTCAACAACCCATGTGACCTCAATGACTCTCCTTAGGGTTGCTTTTGGTCCACTAGAGGACAAATACCTGGAACTCCCCACTAGTCAGACAGAACTGAAGAAGCCTTTCAGATGAGAACTGAAACATCTTCAAGTAGCCTTCATTATGTTTTCTTTTTTCATCTGAAAAGTGTTCTCTTATGAAATATGCTGCTTGGATACAAACTTTTTTTTTCCCCAGTAACATTTAATTTTGTGCTGGAAAACGAACATTTGGACTGTAAAATATTTTTGTAATGTTTTGACTCAAATGTAGAAGTCATAAAATAGAAATCTATAACAAAGTTGGTATGAAAAAAATAGGGGGGCTAAGACTTTTGCACAGTATGTGATCTGATTGTGCTATGTGGGCACAATTCATCAAAATCACTAACTTTCTAATAATGTGGTGGTCATGAGTGGATAAAAAGAGCAAAATCAACATTTTTCCAGGTGATCTTTGATATTTCTATTACTACAATGTCAGAAGAGAAAAGTTAAAGATGCAGTTTATCCAAAAACACGATCAGTGTGACCAAAACCACTTCTAACACTCGTGTTTTGCTTTAATGTGCTGTTTCTTCCCAGTAAATAAAGTCCTGACACAAGATTTGTCTTCTCCTTACTTCTGGTATGTGCGCAAATCTATAATACCTGCTTTTAACATTAAGTGAGATGCAGTGCGTACAGTATTACAGCTTTATTTGAGTTTACATCTTGTACAGTTTGAAACAAATGAATTTGTTGAAAGTGGACCATGGTAGGTATCACCCTATAGCATATAATTCAAATATGGAGGTGCACATTTGTTTTCCTGTTGTGTATAAATCGAGGATATTACACGATTGCGTGAAGATATGAAGTTTATCTTTGAGTGATGAACATATTCACGAGTGAGTGAAGTGAACAAGGGAAAATATTTTTCAACACAAGAAGATAAACTTCATATCTTCACACCACAGTATAATGTTCTTTATATTATATGGACACATCCACAAACAAATAAATGCAAGTTAATCAAAATAATTTTAATTTTGATCTGGTTTGCCATTTTGACAACGCACATCTAGTCAGCAGGAAAACAGTGGGAGTGACGTCATCGGAGTGAAATATTGGGAATTATTATACACACGGGCCACTTTTTCCATGGAATAAAAACATGTATTCTATTCCCTTCTAGCAGGTTTATTGATGGCATGCAATATTGTTATCATATTGCTTATCCTCCATGTATTATGCCACTCTCCCCAATGGAGAATGAGTGTGCAATATTGTTATAATATTGCACGTTGTCAAGACAACATGATGTCCCACATCGGAGCTCATGCGAAGATCCAATGCTGCGCATGCTCACAAGCATTTCTTTGTCAGCCGGGAAAGAGAGAAGACGAGGCTAATCCGGTGCTAGGTTTAAGCACTAAGTAAATAAACTGAAAACTGAAGCTGAAGATGCGCTGAACACCTGAAAGGCTACCAAAATTTCATTATATATTCTTCACGCATATTTACAAGAGAAAAACATACCAACAGACATTGACAAACTGGAAAAGAGACACGTCAGAGATGTAAAATTTCTGCGCTAGTGAGTGACTGACAGTTTGTTCACAAACATGGCCATGAGGTTTACTTCATTTAAAGCAGAAGATTTAAAGAGAAAGACTCACTGAACACCCGCAAGGCTACCAAAACTTCACTGGATATTCTTCATGCATATTTACAAGAGAAAAACATACCAACGGACATAGAAAAACTGGACAAGAGAGCAACAGTGGAAATATAAAGTTCTACTTGGAGGTGAGGAAAAGTGACAGAAACTTTTACAAGAGGACATCACTTGTGGACTTCACTCAGCAAAGCCCTTTTGTTTTGAACAACTGCAATGCAACAATTAACTATGGCCAAAAGAAACTGTGAACTTGAACTGTCCACCTGGATATAGCTTGTATATAAGTTGGGTTGTTGTTCAGGCTTTTTGGACTTGTACCATTTTTATTGCTAGAACTTTGACTTTGTACATGTACATTGGATTGACAGAACATTGAATTACATTCGATCAGAATCAGCATTCAATATTGGTAAGTTACCCCCCTGTAACTTACCAACTACTGTAACTACTGTAACTAATGTGGTAAATTACTATTCTAGCTGCAAATGTCTGGCTTTTGGTGCAATATCTACATAGGTGTATAGAGGCCCATTTCCAGCAACTCTCACTCCAGTGTTCTAATGGTACAATGTGTTTGCTCATTGCCTCAGAAGGCTAATGGATGATTAGAAAACCCTTGTACAATCATGTTAGCACAGCTGAAAACAGTTGAGCTCTTTAGAGAAGCTATAAAACTGACCTTCCTTTGAGCAGATTGAGTTTCTGGAGCATCACATTTGTGGGGTCGATTAAATGCTCAAAATGGCCAGAAAAATGTCTTGACTATATTTTCTATTCATTTTACAACTTATGGTGGTAAATAAAAGTGTGACTTTTTATGGAAAGCACAAAATTGTCTGGGTGACCCCAAACTTTTGAACGGTAGTGTATTATAATAATAATAATAATAATAATAATAATAATAATAACATTGGCTGGCTTTTTTCATGGTATATCAGATATATTCCATTCAGCTACTCATCTTCAACTCATACAGTATCATGCTAGCTGAATGGAATATATCTGATATACCACTCAAAGCCAGCTAATATTATTTAAATATGTCCCTCAGATCTGCGATGGGGCGGCACGGTGGTGTAGTGGTTAGCGCTGTCGCCTCACAGCAAGAAGGTCCTAGGTTCGAGCCCCGGGGCCGGCGAGGGCCTTTCTGTGCGGAGTTTGCATGTTCTCCCCGTGTCCGCGTGGGTTTCCTCCGGGTGCTCCGGTTTCCCCCACAGTCCAAAGACATGCAGGTTAGGTTAACTGGTGACTCTAAATTGACCGTAGGTGTGAATGTGAGTGTGAATGGTTGTCTGTGTCTATGTGTCAGCCCTGTGATGACCTGGCGACTTGTCCAGGGTGTACCCCGCCTTTCGCCCGTAGTCAGCTGGGATAGGCTCCAGCTTGCCTGCGACCCTGTAGAGGGATGAAGCGGCTAGAGATAATGAGATGAGATGAGATGAGATCTGCGATGTATTTTGTATGAAAAATGTGAGTTTTTCAACACGAAAAGATAAAGCCAATGTGTGATTTTCTATTTATTATATAGACACATTCACAAACAAAAATCACCCAAATTTATCAAAACAATTCATCAATTTCCTCATGAGTGACAGAGATTTATGTCATGGTTTTGGTTCTCCATGTCCCATGTATGGATGTAGCATGTATGAAAAATACGAGTGGTGTATTTCCCAGTAAAACACTCATTTCCAGATTAATATTATACAGTATTTCACAAGGGGGAAAAATACCCCCAAACCACATGAGCTGTTCGATTCATATTCACAACTGTCTGATTTCAAATTGGTGGGAATTTTCAAATGCACACTTCATTAACCGTTTTAGATACATCCTACATCATGTCACCTGAAAATAGTACAGCCGAAGACTGTGAAAATATTAAGTGGATAGTTTTTTTCCCATTAAAACTTGTTAGCTAGAGGCAAAATGGTTTTGTCAACATATTGCCAATCAAAAATATTATCAATAGATTCTGATTTCATTAGCAAGCATTTCAAATCGCTAGAACTTTTCTCACAAAATATCACCCTGGCTATCTCATCTCATCTCATTATCTCTAGCCGCTTTATCCTTCTACAGGGTCGCAGGCAAGCTGGAGCCTATCCCAGCTGACTACGGGCGAAAGGCGGGGTACACCCTGGACAAGTCGCCAGGTCATCACAGGGCTGACACATAGACACAGACAACCATTCACACTCACATCTACGGTCAATTTAGAGTCACCAGTTAACCTAACCTGCATGTCTTTGGACTGTGGGGGAAACCGGAGCACCCAGAGGAAACCCACGCGGACACGGGGAGAACATGCAAACTCCGCACAGAAAGGCCCTCGCCGGCCCCGGGGCTCGAACCCAGGACCTTCTTGCTGTGAGGTGACAGCGCTAACCACTACACCACCGTGCCGACCCTGGCTATCATGGCAGGAAAAAAAAAGTGGTCAAGTTACCAGGTGAGATGATACTCAACTATTCTGGATGGATGTGGTGAGAATGGACAGTGTGGATAAGTATAAATATAGCCCAAATGGAGTGCTCCCTCTGGAAAGGCCTTTGACAGGAGTTTGAGTTAAGTAGAGGTGTAGCTCAGAGATCCAAGCTTTATTGCACTGGTACGCTGGGAGCAGGAGAGGCCTTGGAGGATCCAGAGCATTATTGGAGCTAGGAGAACAAAATCCCAGCACAGAGAGAGAAATGGAGAGAAGATAGAGAGCTTAGAACAAAAAAGAGAATGAACTGCACATTTAGTGCTAGTTCAAAAATGAAGAGGATGCAGGGAGGGAGATCAAGACGATGAACTATTATAGAAAGAGAATGACAAAAAGTAATTGAGAGAGGAAAGGAAATGAAGAAATTAAATGAAGCTTGCTTCTTGAGATCCTGTATTCTTTTTTGATTGCTGTTGTTCAAAAGGTTTGTTCAGAACTGCACTGTAACTGCACGTGATGGTGATGGAGGGAAAAACGTGTGGGAAATTCATGTGGCTGGCACAAATGTCATTGTCAAACTGATAGGCAGATTGGATTGTGGGTGTTTGGTGTCTAAACCTTGGGGAGTATTGCGTGGCTGCTTGTTCTTCTCTCCTGCCAAAGGAGCCTGTGCGGGCAGAGGCTGCGAGGGAGCATGGACATGGAACCAAACAAAAAAAAATGTTTTAATGATATATATATATATATATATATATATATATATATATATATATATATATATATATATATATATATATTTTTTTTTTTTTTTTTTTTTTTTCAAATTCTCTCCTGTGGACACTGTTGGTGAAATTCTCATTTTTCTCCAATAACATGATTAGGTTCCTATAATACCACTAAGCTTAATATGACATTTTATATTGTGCATTAATGATGAATTCAAGACTAAAGTACAATATTTAAGCCATGACATGAGTGTTAAAATGAAAATGTCATTGATGGAGGGAGTAAAGAAACCAGTCAAAATAATGGAAAATACATTTGTTGTCTCAGGCAGGTTAAATAATTTAACTGAAAACATTCATAATTAACTACCTTCTGGCATCAAATCTTGCCCTGGTGCTGGCTATGCCACTTGACGTTGCTGTTCCTGCTCTTCCTGCTCCTCTGTTTCCTCCATGGCTGGAATCTGAGCTTTGGCCTTCACAGCAATATTGTGCAACATTGCAGTAACCAGCACCACAGCACAGCTTCTGGTTGGGGAGAATCTGAGGATCTGTGGATGCAGCAGAAGCACATTTTCCACATGTCAATGGTTCGCTTTACCACATTCCAGGCCTCAGCATGAGTGGTGTTCCACTGGTGCTAAAGAAGGCAACTGGACTTGCTTGAAATTCTCTAGAATTTCTTTAGCACCAGTGGTTTACTATGACCTGGATGACTGAGAACCTTCACAGACATGAGTGGTGCTGTACCTATTCTCTGGTGCACTTTGTGTGTTGCCAAAAGAGGTGAGCAGGAAGGAACAGAGCAGATAACCACTGTCACCAAGTAGCCGTCCACCTCCAAATCCCCCATTGCTGGCCAGGGTGAAGAGGGATGGGTTTGCCCATATGAATGACTCGTGTGTGCAGGGCAGCACGGTGGTGTAATGGTTAGCACTGTCATCCCACAGCAAGAAGGTTCCAGGGGATGATGGGGGCCTTTCTGTGTGGAGTTTGCATGTTATCACTGTTTCTGTGTGAGTTTCCTCCGGGTGCTCTGGTTTCCCCCACAGTCCAAAGACATGCAGTTAGGCTAATTGGCTACTCTAAATTGCCCATAGGTGTGTGTGTGTGTGAATGGCTGTTTCCCAAGCCCAGATATGGGAGGGTTGTGGCAGGAAGAACATCTGGCATAAAACTATGCTCTAATTAATATCAGTAGGGTCCACATGGACCCCAACCTGGCAACAGTGCTGGACAAGGAGGAAGAAAAAGAATGAATCATGTGTGCAGCCAGGTCATTTTGCAATGACATCAGTGCATCACATACTGTACAACCTGCAAATCCACGGCAGCATACCCTTTCCTGCACAAGACGACAGGGTCATCACAGGATGGCAAATGGATGGGGATCAAGGTGTCATCTATGGCTCCTACTGTATGTCCTGGGGAATTCCTGGGTTTGTGAGCTGATGGAAGCCCTAGTTGATTTCCTCCCATGTCCTTGGAAACTGGATGAAGGTGTGGCAATATTGCAGGAGTGCTGTTGTTACTGAATGCACAGCCTTGGATGCAGCAGCCACACTGAGGCCATCGCCTTCCCCAATCGTCTGTAGGAACCCCCTGGTGACATAGCTGTCAGAAGCTGGACTACTGGGGTAAGGGAAAAGTTGTGACAAGTAGATCAGTGCAAGTCTCCCCCTATGATAGCTTCCAAAGATAGTATTTCAGCTCTGGGTAGCCTGTACTGGTCTTGGATGGCTTCATCAGTGTAGTGTTCCAGTGGATTGAAATTAACCCTTATTTCTGAACCCTTATTTCCGCATTTCATCTGGTGGTGTTGGCATTGTGTCATTGGCATGCATTTCTCTGCCTCTGATTTAGTTGCAGGATTGTTGGAGTGCAGCCATGATTATTTCAACTGTTCTCCACAATGCCAAGTTGGCAAAGTTTTGTCCTTTTATATCTAGTACAATGTTACAGGTGCAGCAATTTGTCTAATTTATGACACCAAATGAGAAAATCACTTGCCTAATGGTACGGTTCCGCTATGATATGTGCGGAGTAGTCAACAGGTGGCGCGCGCGTCACTGGGTCGTTCAACAATGTCAACAACGGTGGACGCCGCACAGCCCAAACCAACAAAAGTAAAGTGTTTATTCAGGGCTTATTGTGGCTTGTTTTAAGTTTAATAACATCTTGTAAATTTTAAAGATACGGAGCCATCAAGTAAATGTTTTTTGTGATGAAAATAGTCTGTTAAATCGTAAATTTGTCAATTTGATCATTCTTGTCACTGTGAGTGTAACCCCTGGACTCCTTGACATTAGTTGATTAGAGTGATATTTGCAGGAAATTGACACGTCCAATTTCATTTCTGTTCACATTGGTGTTTGGTGTTTTAACATATACTTACTGAAGAGGCTCATAATTTACATTCCCAACTCAAAACATCCTCAAAACATTGAAAGTTTTCAAGGAATATGAGGGATATTATTATTGGGTAGGTTTTTGGAATTGGGCTATGAACCAGAGTTAGGATGTTATGCTGGTATTTAGACATCAATTTCTCAAATATTTGGGGACTGACAATTTGAAATGTTTGAAAACTCATGAGGACTCGTGCATTACCGAATTAAAAAAAAATGTAGATGTGGCAGACAATTTTACAATTGCTAAGAATTGTTACCAGTTGCTAGGATGTTAATTAAGAGATTAATATTAAAACACACAAACATTAATCACACCTAATAAAACATAAATAAATTATCGCTACCGCTTGGGCTTCAAATGAACCATGTCGGGCTTCAAATCATTCAGGCCGAGCCTCAAATAACTATAACGCCCACAAAAACCATATTATTGTTATATTAATTAGTTCAACAGCCAATTTAGCCATGTGTGTTAATTTCTGTTACCAGAATTCTTATCCCCAAATATATGAACTATACACCAATATAGAATCAGCAGTCATCAAAATTTAAATGTATGCATTCTTTTGCTCTGTATGCATTCTTTTGAGTAAATATTTGTTTGATTATTCAAGTATCTGATTAATATAAAAAAAATCAAACATCATTATGATTTCACAATAACTGGCCCATTAATAAGCATGATAAGCACAAATATATCTTACAGGCTGCGTGAAGTAGACGCGGTTACCCAGACCACAAGCCCTAACTTAAGCACAATAATGGATGTGGCATGGGTGATAATTCACGTATTTGTACGTTTGACAACATTTTATAAGCGTCTATTCCAGTTAAACATCAATAAAATTTATTAATTCTATCTTATTTCAGCGAAACATTATACAAACCAATGTCACAGTGAGTATTGTTTTGGCTGGGAACGACCTGGAAGTGGAGGACTGATCACAGCGCCACCTGCTGAATACAGCTAAAATGTTGGGATAGCGGAACCGTGCCATTGAGTTAAATTTGATTAAAATATGGTGTTATCAGTGTGACATTATTATATCCATACATAATTCCATAACATATTGAAATATAATCATCATGTACAACGTATACTTATTTAAATCAATGTACAAGAGAAGTAATTGAATATGGGCAGCATATTCAACAAGCGTTTCCACCCATTGATTATAAGAGTCCCTCGGAAGCGCAGGTGCATTCTGTGTATTCGGTTGCGAGCAAGATCTTAAAGACCTTCTTTGCTATGAAAGAGTGATCCAGGTCCATCATCAGTTAAGAGCGAACTAATGCCGCTTTTCCACTACAAACGCGGCTGAGTCGGGCTGAGCCATGCCGTGCTGAATCGGGCTGAGTGGGGCTGTTGGAGTTGCATTTCGACTACAACCGCGCTGAACCGTGCTGGCTGGAAGTGGGTGGACACATTGGGTGGAGTTAGCGAAAGTGGGTGGATGTCAGGTGATGTCATTAAGCAGTGCAAACAGTGACATCAGTGAGCTTTTAAGCGGTAGTCTCACGACCCGAATAGTAAACAATAAACATGGAGGACATGGAGTCGTTAGTGT
The DNA here is from genome assembly GCF_027579695.1 of Neoarius graeffei. Taxonomy (NCBI): domain Eukaryota; kingdom Metazoa; phylum Chordata; class Actinopteri; order Siluriformes; family Ariidae; genus Neoarius; species Neoarius graeffei. The sequence goes on from NC_083588.1 coordinate 59,341,735, forward strand.
TGCTGGTCTTGGTGCTGTGGCTTGTTGTCACCGACAACGCGGACAGATACTGGCAAGAGCGTATAGATGAGGCGAGGCGCATAAGGCTTCAGAAATTCTCGTAATTCGTAATTCTCCTTCTTCCGGGTTTGCGGTGTTTACAGATCCCAGCGCGCTCGCGGGGCGTGTGTGGGCATGTGAGGACACTCCTCCTCACCAATCAGTGCACAGGGGAGTGTCTGCTCACGCCCCCAACCTCACTCGGCACGGCTTGGCTCGCTTCAGCCCCACTCCAAAACGGTGCGAGTTTTAGGGGCTAAGCAGGGCTGAAACGAGCTGAGTCATGCTGGTTTTTGGTAGTCGAAACGCGAGCCGTGTCGGGCTGAAGTGAGCTGAAGCGAGCTAAAGTGAGCTGAAAAAGGGTAGTGGAAAAGGGCCATAAAGTACTACTTTGGCTATGGCGGTGTTCAGGAAACCACATTAGATTAAAGATGGTTCTTAAGAGGCAGTTGAAGATGCTCTTAGCATTAAAAGGCTTTTGGGAAACCCACCCCAGTACACTGAGAAAAATGAATGCTAATCACTTCCCTATGCCTTGATTATGGATTTCTGATTGATGATTTCTTTATGCCCTACTGGTTATGACCTACCTTAAATGTGCTAGTTTTTAATTATTCTCATCGCATGCTTTACTGTTGGTGTTACGTTCAACTTGCTACTGAAATCTAGTATAATTTCTAAATTGATAGACAAGTAAAGACTGTAACACAATGACAGTATCTGGCTTTGTTTAGTGCTCAATCATATCTGTATCTGTAGTCAGATTTAAAATTGAACTGGGTGTGGTCTGTTTAAATATGAATCTTATCACCATGCCTCCAGATATGTTGTGAAGTTCATAATTATTTTCAAATAAAAATTTATGTGGGACAGTTATTCTTACCTCCAGCAACTGTGTTGGAGGAGGTTATGTTTTCACCTCCATCCAGCCATTATCCATAACCGCTTATCCTGTGCAGGGTCACGAGCAAGTTGGAGCCTATCCCAGCTGACTGTGCGTGAGAGGCAGGGTACACCCTGGACAAGTCGCCAAATTATCACAGGGTTGACACATAGAGACACACAACCATTCACACTCATGGTCAATTTAGAACCACCAATTAATCTAACCTGCATGTCTTTGGACTGTGGGGGAAACCAGAGCACCCAGAGGAAACCCACGCAGACATGAGGTGAACATGCAAACTTCACACAGAAAGGCCCCGATCGGCCACTGGCCTCAAACCCAAAACCTTCTTGCTGTGAGGCGACAGTGCTAACCACTACACCACCATGCCATCCTGTTTTTGACTCCATTGGTTTATTTGCCTGTTTATCTGTTCCCAATGTAACTCAAAAAGTAGTGAATGGATTTTGATGACATTTTAAGAAAAGGTGAGACATGACCCAAGGAACAATTGATTAGATTTTGATGCAAACCCAGATATCCAGGATTGCTTTTTCCAATGTAATTCAAAAAGTAGTGAACAGATAAAATTTGGTGGACAGCTTTAGTATTATCCTAGGTTCAAGCGATTTGATTTTGATGTTGATAATATGTGGCTTGGAGGAGGTATGCACTCTACACTTCCAGGTGTCCTTCCAGTTTTTGTTTGTACCTGCCCGTAATATTTTCTAAAGAGCCAATGAGCTGTTTCGATTTCCCAAAAATATAAATAAAATCGTAGCCAAATTTAAACTGCAACCCTGGCCAGGCAGTCACTAAGGATGAATGACTGAACCTTGTAAATGCATCACAGAGCAACTTACACCGATTAGCCATAATATTAAAGCCACTGACAGGTGAAGTGAAAAACATTGATTATCTTATTACTTCAGTGGCATCTGTCAATGGGTGGGATATATTAGACAGCAAGAGAACAGTCAGTTCTTGAAGTTGATGTGTTGGAAGCAGGAAATATTGGCAAGCGTAAGGATCTCAGCAACTTTGACAAGGACCAAATTGTGATGGCGAGATGACTGGGTCTGAACATCTCCAAAATGACACATCTTGTGGGGTGTTCCTGGTATGCAGTGGTTAGTACCTACCAAAAGTGGTCCAAGGATCCAAAGGACAACCGGTGAACCGGTGATAGGGTCATGGGTGTCAAAGCCTCATTGATTTGCATGGGGCACGAAGGCTACCCCATATGGTCCAATCCCACAGAAGAGCTACTGTAGCACAAACTGCTGAAAAAGTTAATGCTGACACCTTTCTGTTTTAGGCAGAAAAAATTATTTGTTGCACATCTCTAGTTTCCACCACACACCCTGTTTACTTTTAAGGTAAGCTCTAATGAAAAAAATAATAAGAGTGTGCCACCTTTTCACATTCGGTTACATCCCTAGTACAGATTTCTCGTTGTCCTTATTGGTTGGAGATCCAGATAATTTGTTTAAAGTTACAAAGCTTGGTGTTTCTCTTCTGAGCAGTTGTTTGTGTCAAATAGAACTTGGCAAAATATTACTAAAGGAAAAAAAAAGATCTGGCTTACAACTGGAATTGCTAACCCCAAGTTTAAGACACGTGCCCCTGGGATGCTATGTAACTCTTTGCCTCTTTAATCATTTAGGTTTTCCTTCCAAGCTCCCCCAGCAGTGGCATTCTTATCTCCAGCATGGCTTGTTCTGTAGAAATATATTTGTCATGACAACTCAGTTTACAGACAGATTATATAAAAAGTCCAAGTTTAAAAGTTGAAGTCATAATTACATCCTGGGGGTTCGGAATAAGATTCAAATTATCTTAATGCAAGACACAGCCTTTAGCGACAATAAAGCTGCAATAAATAAGACAACTTTTCAGATTTTTAATCAAATCTGCTTCAAATGGTTCATACCTCAGTCATGCATCTCTTTGAATGAATTTTCTGCCAATAAATATTCTTTGGGAGCCAATCCACAGAAAACGCAGTAGAGGACAACCAGCCCAAACCTTTTTTGATCAACTGGTAGAAGACACCAATCTTGAGAAGTATCAGTTGCCAATAGCAATGGCAGACCGTGAATTATGAAGAAGTAAGGTCAATGATGTCTGACTGAGGTCGCTCCAGTAGGTCCGGTCTGCCAATAAATACATGTAATAAAATTTCATATGATGCAGTAAGGCGGCACGGTGGTGTAGCGGTTAGCGCTGTCGCCTCACAGCAAGAAGGTCCTGGGTTCGAGCCCCGGGGCCGGCGAGGGCCTTTCTGTGCGGAGTTTGCATGTTCTCCCTGTGTCCGCGTGGGTTTCCTCCGGGTGCTCCGGTTTCCCCCACAGTCCAAAGACATGCAGGTTAGGTTAACTGGTGACTCTAAATTGACCGTAGGTGTGAATGTGAGTGTGAATGGTTGTCTGTGTCTATGTGTCAGCCCTGTGATGACCTGGCGACTTGTCCAGGGTGTACCCCGCCTTTCACCCGTAGTCAGCTGGGATAGGCTCCAGCTTGCCTGCGACCCTGTAGAAGGATAAAGCGGCTAGAGATAATGAGATGAGATGAGATGATGCAGTAAATGTGTTCACCAGAGGCGGAATTAAGAGAAGAAATTGGGATATAAGATGTGACAAATAAGGTAGCAATTTAATTATTCATTCACCTTCAGTAAACTGTTAATCCTGGTCAAACTCATGGTAAATCCTATCCTTGGAGGGTGTGATGGGGGAATCCACCCTGGATGGGATGCAGTCCATCATTGAGCACCATGCACACTCATTTCCAATTTAGAGTAGCTAATCAAACTATGGGCATGTTTTTGGGAAGCGGAAGAAGCCAAAGAACTTGGAGGAAACCCATGCAAACATGACCAACTCCAATCAGATGGTATTCTGAGCTCAGGATCAAACCAGGAACCAAGCTACTTGCTTAACCTGATATTATATATCAACATATTGTAAAGGAAAAAAAATATGTAAATGTCCAGAGAAGCTGTACTATCAACTTTAGATTTTGGGATAACACACTTTCACAAGGTTTCCATTCTGTTACAGGCATTTAGCAGACACTCTTATCCAGAGTGATATACAGTGGTGCTTGAAAGTTTGTGAACCCTTTAGAATTTTCTATATTTCTGCATAAATATGACCTAAAACATCATCAGATTTTCACACAAGTCCTAAAAGTAGATAAAGAGAACCCAGTTAAACAAATGAGACAAAAATATTACACTTGGTCATTTATTTATTGATGGAAATGATCCAATATTACATATCTGTGAGCGGCAAAAGTATGCGAACCTCTAGGATTAGCAGTTCATTTGAAGGTGAAATTCGAATCAGGTATTTTCAATCAATGGGATGACAATCAGGTGTGAGTGGGCACCCTGTTTTATTTAAAGAACAGGGATCTATCAAAGTCTGATCTTCACAACACGTTTGTGGAAGTGTATCATGGCATGAAGAAAGGAGATTTCTGAGGACCTCAGAAAAAGCGTTGTTGATGCTCATCAGACTGGAAAAGGTTACAAAACCATCTCTAAAGAGTTTGGACTCCACCAATCCACAGTCAGACAGATTGTGTACAAAGGGAGGAAATTCAAGACCATTGTTATCCTCCCCAGGAGTGGTCGACCAACAAAGATCACTCCAAGAGCAAGGCGTGTAATAGTTGGCGAGGTCACAAAGGACCCCAGGGTAACTTCTAAGCAACTGAAGGCCTCTCTCACATTGGCTAATGTTAATGTTCATGAGTCTACCATCAGGAGAACACTGAACAACAATGGTATGCATGGCAGGGTTGCAAGGAGAAAGCCACTGCTCTCCAAAAGAGCATTGCTGCTCGTCTGCAGTTTGCTAAAGATAATGTGGACAAGCCAGAAGGCTATTGGAAAAATGTCTTGTGGACGGATGAGACCAAAATAGAACTTTTTGGTTTAAATGAGAAGTGTTATGTTTGGAGAAAGGAAAACACTGCATTCCAGCATAAGAACCTTATCCCATCTGTGAAACATGGTGGTGGTAGTATCATGGTTTGGGCCTGTTTTGCTGCATCTGGGCCAGGACAGCTTGCCATCATTGATGGAACAATGAATTCTGAATTATACCAGTGAATTCTAAAGGAAAATGTCAGGACATCTGTCCATGAACTGAATCTCAAGAGAAGGTGAGTCATGCGGCAAGACAACGACCCTAAGCACACAAGTCGTTCTACCAAAGAATGGTTAAAGAAGAATAAAGTTAATGTTTTGGAATGGCCAAGTCAGAGTCCTGACCTTAATCCAATTGAAATGTTGTGGAAGGATCTGAAGCGAGCAGTTCATGTGAGGAAACCCACCAACATCCCAGAGTTGAAGTTGTTCTGTACGGAGGAATGGGCTAAAATTCCTCCAAGCCGGTGTGCAGGACTGATCAACAGTTACCGGAAACGTTTAGTTGCAGTTATTGCTGCACAAGGGGGTCACACCAGATACTGAAAGCAAAGGTTCACATACTTTTGCCACTCACAGATATGTAATATTGGATCATTTTCCTTAATAAATAAATGACCAAGTATAATAGTTTTGTCTCATTTGTTTAACTGGGTTCTCTTTATCAACTTTTAGGACTTGTGTGAAAATCTGATGATGTTTTAGGTCATATTTATGCAGAAATATAGAAGATTCTAAAGGTTTCACAAACTTTCAAGTACCACTGTACAACAGGACCCTGACACACCCCACCCAGGGTGCAACTGGGGGTTAGGTGCCTTGCCCAAGGGCATTTCACCCATTACTGCTGGTCCAGGGAATCAAACCAGCAACCTTTTGGTCCCAAATCTACTTCTTTAACCTTGAGGCCATGGCTTCCCCCATAAGATGTCCTGACTCCAATAATCCGAAAACAATATTGTGGCAGCGGTGGCGTGGTCAAGCACCGGTCTGTTACAGGAGGGCGGAGTCAGGGAAGGTAAGTGGCAGAATCACTACATCTGTTGTTAATTAATGTGTTTGTGTGTCTTCCCAGTGACCGCGCCCTATTTACGAAGAGAGATCGAGAGCAGAGGGAGCTCTCTCCCGAACCAGACGACTGGAATGTGTGTGCGTAGCTGAGAGAGAAAGATTTGCACTGAAAAGTGGAAATAAAAGAGTTTTGTGAATTCAGTTCTGTCCTGCCGTCCTTCTGTGCTCCACCCACTTACACGAACTGTCACAAATATATTCTTTTATTTTGCATATGATGAAATTTTAAGGTCTCCCTGTTCTGTTACTTTTTGCCTCTTCCCTCATTTTCACTGGTAGGGATTGTGGAGGGGTTGCACCAGATGGCGCTCCTCTTCAGAGCACCACTGGTGAGTGGCTAAGTCATCCATGCTGACAGGCTGGCACATTCCCAGCAGAGATCCAGGGTGCCATTCTGAGCCCATATGGCCTGTCTGGTGTCTCGGTCCTGGTTTGGGTGAGCACACTGTGGGTGACCTGGGCACCATTTATCCAGCCTGAGGCTGTGCCTGTAGACACAGGACTGTGCTGGACAAAGCTGAAGAGTGGAGGTGGATTACTTTGTGGGGTGGGATGTGATGCTGTTAACAAACAGTCAATTTCTGATGTGCCTTCAGGCTGGAGCTTGATGGGTATCTAGAGAGTGTTTGGGTGATGTGGTGTCCAATCCATAATGCATTTATGGGATGGCTTTCTATACTTGGCATGATCCGACAGGTGGGAGTTATTATGAAATGCCATTCGGCATCCAGAGAGATGATACATTTTTGATGTGGAAGTGGTGCTCATCTCGAGGACAGCTTCGATGTTGGCATGTTAATGTCAGAATGACATTTAATAGCAGTTTGAGTTTAGTTTGCTAAGATGAGAGCTGGTAAGAGTAGTGAGGAGAACGTTTCATGGCCTGTTAGGTTGCTAGGTAACATGTCCAAGAGCTTCAGGAAATCTGTGTGAGTCTAGACCATGCCATTTGGAAGTAGAGAAAGAAATTAAATTTTTTATTTGTACATTTTACTAATGTAGTGTATCTATTAATGTAATGGAGAATGGTACATACGCACTCTCTCTGGTGGGAAATAGTATGTAATCTGGTTAACACACTGTGTCCGATCTCTGAATGAGAAGTCCATTAGGCAGGCTGCCATTAGACGGATTACATGTGCTATTATCAGGCTGGAGAGTGACACTGAACAGGCACAGACCCAATCACACGGCTTAGCTGTCACCACTATTGCTAGAATTAATGTAGAAAAATGCAGAGCGTATTTGTGATGTCAGATTAAATAAGTGTTAGCTGTACTGAAGCACATTTACTCTGTAAGACAAATGCACTCACTCTCTCTTTCTCTCACACACATACACACACACCAAGACCTGAGCTCCACTGGCATTTCCTTCAATCACTATGTTTACATACACAAAATAGTTCAGTTTTTCCCTTATTCGGAAAAAGACAATGTTCCTATAAAAGCTAAGGTCTCGCATAGCTGGAATCACTTCACAGTAGATGATTTTGAGCCTTCCAAGGGTCAACTGGCATGGGTTCCAGGCCCTTCCATCAGAATATGTGAGAGCCAGGGAGCTACCTTGACCACCAGGGGGGTGTGGCTTCCATCACTGGAAAGTTTCGTCATGTTGAAAATTGCTGTGGATCAAGCACCAGATGAATTCATCTGTCGCAACCGTGAAGACATCCTTGAGCATCCTTGAGGCATATGCGAGGCTTACGTCAGCTACCAGGAGTTACCGTAGCATTCCGTCGCAACCATCAAGCTCAAAATGTTCACAAAACAACATTTTCCATTCCTAGGGGGTGTGGCTTATTTCTGATATGCCGTGGTTACGCCTTACTGCAGCCCTGAAAACCATACACACTGCCGTCATTACCATAAGGCCATACGTTGGTATACATCACTGCCACCATTGTTTTACCAGCGTCTTCCATTGCTACAGTCACAGCTACTGTGGCATCATTTGCAAATTTATGCCATGGATCACCTCCAAAATCTGTTGGAATGGCCAAAGTAGACCCAGCCACAGTTCTCACGGATCAACCAGTTATTTGTGCCCTTAGCAATAAGTTGTTTACATGACTAATGAAAATGAATATTTCACTAATATTCCCATTTACATGCAGTCATGCATACTCTGATTGTCTAGTTGGTTTGTGTACAATGCACAGAGCTGAGCATAAACAGGTACGAGGCCATGTGTTGCAAACTGCCGTAAAAACCCTCAATTGAGACACATATTCCATAAACGCTGTATACATGTCCAAAGAATGCTCCTACAAGATTGCTCTGAGAGCACAACATCCCCTGCTGGCAACTCGGCCATAACTCTGGTAAAATGCGATTGAATTGAACGAAATTGAAATATGCATATTACCGACATACGGTATAACAAACAATCCTGCCAAGTTTCATGAAATTCCTCCAAAAATTGTGAGAGGAGTTGACATCAGAAGGTGAGTACCCTTCCCGGGATGGACGGACGGACAGACATCGCCATGACATAATCCCCCTTCAGGCATTTCAGCCAGCGGGGGATAATAAAAATTGTGAGGGAAGTTGATTTCAGAAAGCAAGCACACCTTGATAAAATTGCCAAAGTACAAGTTTGTTAATAATCAAGGGCATAACTCTGGTAAAATTTACCCAAATTAAACGAAAGTTCAATATGCGTATAAGGCCACACCAATTCGATTAGTTGGTTCTCGGAATCGCCGCTTGAAGAAAATGCAAAATGAAAAAAAATAAAGTCGAAATCAAACTCCCACCAACAGAAAAACATCATGGCTGATGGTTCAGAATACTGAAGACTGCAGGTTGAGGTCACGTGACGTCGAAAACCAATCAAATCGCCCCTTTCACTTTAGATAAAGACTTGTGAAAGAAACATGCCTGTGAAGGGGAATCCTGCAAAGCCTGTGTTTGTGATTGTTAGGATATTCAGTGAACAGAAGCGTAAAATCTTTGACAGTTGTGTCGAAATTCAAGAGGGGGAAAACTTTGCACAGTTGTACTCAAGATGCCGTGAGCTTGTTACCCTGCGATGTGCCAACTTGGACAACAACTCTGTGGAGGTGGGTTTGATTGATGTGAGGGGCAAACAAAAAACAATGTATTGTCTTTGTTTCTCTATTATGAAAGCCCTCTATTTCCACCGCTAATTTTACCATCAGAGCATTTTTTTAATTTTATTTTTATTTCGCTCGCTCACTTCATATTTTTCCTGAAAAAATCCGAGAACCAACTAATTAAATTGTTGTGGCCTAACTGTCATATAACAAAGCCTTCTGCCAAGTTTGGTGAAATTCCTCCACAAATTATGAGAGGAGTTGATTTCAGAAGAACGTACACCCTCATGAAACTGTCTAAGTACAAGTTATTTAATCAAGGGTCAAAACTCTGGTAAAATTTTCACAAACGAAATTAAATCGTAATATATGTATTATCAGGGCGGCACGGTGGTGTAGTGGTTAGCGCTGTCGCTTCACAGCAAGAAGGTCTGGGTTCGAGCCCCATGGCCGGCGAGGGCCTTTCTGTGTGGAGTTTGCATGTTCTCCCCGTGTCCGCGTGGGTTTCCTCCAGGTGCTCCGGTTTCCCCCACAGTCCAAAGACATGCAGGTTAGGTTAACTGGTGACTCTAAATTGACCGTAGGTGTGAATGTGAGTGTGAATGGTTCTCTGTGTCTATGTGTCAGCCCTGTGATGACCTGGCGACTTGTCCAGGGTGTACCCCGCCTTTCGCCCGTAGTCAGCTGGGATAGGCTCCAGCTTGCCTGCGACCCTGTAGAACAGGATACAGTGGCTAGAGATAATGAGAATGAGAATGTGTATTATCGTCATATAACACGGCCTTTTGCCAAGCTTTGAGAAATTCGTCCAAAAATTGTGAGAGGAGTTGATGTCAGAAGGCGAGCACACCTTCATGAAATTGTGAAAGTATGAGGGTGTTAATCAAGGGCTGTAACTCTGGTAAAATGCAACCGAATTGAACAAAATAACAATATGCGTACTACTGTCATATAACAATGCCTTTTGCCAAGTGTTGTGAAATTCCTCCAAAAATTGTGAGAAGAGTTGATTTCAGAAGGAAAACACACTCTCATGATATTGTCAAAGCATAATTTTGTTAATCAACGGCTGTAACTCTGGTAAAATGTGACTGAATTGAACGAAATTTCAATATGCGTAGTACTGATATATAACAAAGAATCCTGCCAAGTGTCATAAAATTCCTCCAAAAATTGTGAGAGGAGTTGATTTCAGAAGGTGAGTACCCTTCCTGGGACAGACGGATGGACGGATGGACAGACGGACAGAAATCGCCAAGATATAATCCCCTTTTGGGCCTTTCGGCCAGCAGGGGATAAAAACTGGAATAAAATCCACATATTGGAAAATGCCAAATTCAAAACATCCAAATGGATTATGCTGTTTTCATGACCCGTATCAAATTCAGAATACTATCAATAATAGTGGAATATTAGTGTGCATGTAAACATACTGAATGTCAGTATCATGTGTATTCTCCTAATCCAAATCCCTGACCTTTTACTGACTGGTCGCCATGACAGTGAGCCAAGAGTGAGTGGTGATCTGGTGGCTTGTGTAGATAGGTCTCGACAGGCATTAAGGGAATAACACTCTCTCTAATTATTCCACACTGCACATAGTAACACCTCTGTACTATGTAGAGTGATAATATAATCATGCATTAGTTCTTGATCCTAGGCAACGTCATGGTGAATTTGGGGTTTAGCCGAGGATCGGAGTGTAAGATGGGAATAAAGCCTGGATGGGAAGCCAGGTCATTGCACAGCAGCACCATGCACACAAAACAGATATTCCCTGAGATTATAACATCAAAAAGTTATGAGAAAAAAAATCAGAAATTCCAAGATTAAGAAGTCACAAATTTATGAGAAAAAATAAACCTTTCTTGAATTTCTGAGGGTTTTTTTTCTTGCAACTTTATAAGTTTATAATCTCAAAGAATATCCAAGCTTTTTCTCATAAAAATGGACAAATTTAATCTCAGAAATTTTCATGTTTTTTTTTCTTCTCAGAATATTGCCCCTTCCCTCAACCCTATTTTTTTACCTACAATGGCCCTAATATGCCATTGTAGAAAACTCGCCACTTGTCATGTTCCAATAAAACCATAAACCTCAACATCTTCCATCCCGAAGACTTTCCTGTGTGCAAAAACTTACAGCTTTACCTCTGATCATGGGCGCCGCCAGAGGGGGAAAGGTTAGAACAATTCTAGGGGCCCAGCACTGCCATGGGGCCCTTTAAGGGGCTGATAATATGCTTTTAATGATTTTAATAAGACTTTTGAAATAACAACAATGCAATATTCCATCTGGTAAAATGAGCTAATTGAACAAGGTTGTCTATTTCTTGAGTTCTTCAACATATTGTCATTTAACCCTCCCCCTTTTGCGAAATGGTACGGTCCAGTTCTGGTAGAAGCACGATGCGTTAAATCTGTGTGCTGATCAGTGCAACGGTACTTGCTGCTGTGTCGCGGTGCAGCAGCCAGCCAGCCAGCAGTGGAGTGCGTACAGTCTATGATCGCTAAATATGAAGAGTGGCTGTCAAAAACGTAAAGAAAGGCAGCTGAAAGCTGAGAGGGACCGGAGAGGCAGGCAACTGGTCACTCAGTTTTTCCCAAAGAAAGGTAGCTATTGCTCACATGTGTGCTCAAAATATTAGCGAATGGTAAATGAACAGTATGAACGTGGTTGGATTAGCCTATCAAGAGAACACTTTTACAGGTTGTACAGTGACATTTTTTCCATTTTAATAACTGAACTGACTTGTGTGATAAACAAGATGAAATATTACGTTATGCTGGTGCTAATAACTAGTGCTAATAACCAGTTTCATAACTAATGGGGTGCCCTAAATATGCACAGATTCAGCCTCAGGGGGACCTCCGCCCTACCAAACCACTGAACCCCCCTTTGGAGAAGGAGGTAAGCAGCAATACAACCCATAAATGCTTTAGGATTGAAGTTTTTAATGATAATTTTTGAACATATTCCCTTTTTGCAGAACAGTACACACAGCTTTCTACCTAACACATAACAATCCATGGGATTTCCATAGGTATTTTGATGCTGGGTAGAAAACTTTTTCTATGATTTATTAGCAGTCACATCACACATTTCACTACCAATTGTCCTAGCACAAGAAGGCATGTGGCAAAATGAACTGAATTTTCATTTGTGATTGTAAATGCACCAGAATTAGTCACTGACCAGTTTTCATCTAGTCCCTGGTAGGTTAATACATAAAATGTAATAACAAAGTCACAAACTCAAGGTCCATGGGCTATCAAAAGTCAAATAATGACAATAGTGCAATTGTGACGAGGGTGGGCAAAGTTGGGGGGCCCAAAATTCTAATCTTTCATGGGGCCCAAAATTTCTGGCGGCGCCCCTGCTTCTGATTGTTACAAATTGCTGAAATTGGAGACTCGTTTCATGAATATGATATAAACTTCACCGTATTAACATTTATACGCATTTTTAAATCAGATGATTTGGCAGCTAGAACTACAGTCAGAGCTGCTGTTACAGAAAACTAATCACCTTCTGGCCAGTCAGACGAAAGAGAATTCGCAGTTCTGTTCTTCTGGATTGTAATTAAACATGCCCTCCATATCAGTTTGACCCTACACTCATTCATCTCAGCTTCTTATCACACTCTCTCTCACACACACACACATACACACACACACTAGTGTGGTGATGACACATATGGCCAATTATGGGCATTTTAATAGGAGGTGAAAACTTTTTCACACTTTGCAGGTGATCAAATCGCCATGGGAGAGGGATGCAGCAGGAAACTGACAAGGAGCCGTCCTCTGGTTTTCTTTTCTTCTTCTCTCCATCACACACACACACACACACACACACACACACACACACACACACACACACACACACACACACACATATAAATGCACACCTATTTAATCCACTTAATGTCCCAGACCGTACCAAAGGCCTTTTTCTTCCAATCAATATGCTTGCTAACTCTATTGCCATATGAAGACAGATTGAGTCGGTAGGATGTGGGGGGAAAGCGAGCAGAGGAGAGAAGTGGAAAAGCAATATTCACTTCATAAATCATGCAGTAAGAGATGTCACAGGGGTAATTGTGCTTCTGTGAGTGCTCTTTAAAGATAGAGGCGATTTTATGACTGGGATAACACACAGACACTCCCCACTCCAGCCATTACACACTCATTACAGGGGAATTAGACTGGAAATACCGCAATGATACAGTTCAGGGCCTGCATTGGTCCTGCAAGTTTCTGTGAGCATCATGCATCGGAGAATGTACACCTGATCACTACTAGTCTGTTCCTCCTTAATCGGTATGTTTCCTCTTATTTCATCATTTGTTCCAATATTAAAGACACAGTTTTGTGCTTTGACCTCAGGTTAGAGCACCCCCCCCCCCCCCCCCCCACACACACACACACATACACTGCAGCATCATTCTAATAATTTCCATTCATTTTTCTGCTTATGGCAGATTAATGAATAAATTCTAGTCCAATTCCTTGGGTAATAAATTTACTGGTTTTGCACACTATGCACCATCACAATGTAGTGTATCTATTAATTTAATGGATAATGGTACATTCTCTCTCTCTCTCTCTCTCTCTCTCTCTCTCTCTAGTGGAGAATGGAAAGTCTCCTCAGGCTGATGAATGATATCCTTACACCAGTTTTCTGGTAAAGGAGTTACAGTTACGGTCTTTACTCATGTCCACGAATCACTGGATTAGAGCCGAGCCCCTGCAGCTGGGACCTGAATTTGCAGCCGCAACCATTTTTACACACATTTGGGCTGTGAAGGTACAACTGGACATTTGTACCCTCATTGGTTAGGAAGGATGGTAGGGTTCGATGCCATTGGCGACTGGATTCGTCATCAGCCTTGATGCTTATCGGTACTCAAACAGGCTACAAGTTATATATTTGGATAAATCCATAGATATGTGAATGAATTATATTGCGTACATTGGAAATACAATCATGCTTGAAGGTGAAAACGCTGATTTGGTAGTTCTCGAAATGCCCATTGAGATACCAAAGTGATCCTTAAGGGCCTACGATGTATCATAAGTGAGTTGAAAGAGGTACACTACAACCACTTTCTCAAATATCCAATGCTATCAAAGCTGTACCTTTTGGTTTATTTCAGATTTAATTCACTATATCAGAAGTCCATTGCATCAAGAAAATTACATACACCATTTTTTAATGTCTTTTTAAACATTTCTGGAATATTCCAGAAATTGATGTACCAATGATTAGAAGCTTCTGACTGGCCAGGTACCATAATGAGGAGTTCACTGGGAGCGCACCTATGGCTGGAAAAGGTCCTATCTTTAGATCCAGCACCTTTTTACCCTTGATACCATTGGAAAATCCAAACAATTCAACTGAGACCTCAGGGAAAAGAAAACAAACCTGGACCTCCACAAATCAAGTTCCTCCTTAGAAGCAATTTCCAAACAACTGAAGGTACCATGAGCATCTATAACAAACAATTCTATGCAAATATAAAAATCTTGGGACCACACGGACACAATCATAAGCATTGTACACTCACTGCCACTTTATTAGGCACACCCACCCACCTGCTGTTTTATGCAGTTCTCTATTCAGCCGATCCCTTGACTGCAACACAACGCATCAAATCATTCATTCATTATCTCTAGCCGCTTTATCCTTCTACAGGGTCGCAGGCAAGCTGGAGCCTATCCCAGCTGACTATGGGCGAAAGGCGGGGTACACCCTGGACAAGTCGCCAGGTCATCACAGGGCTGACACATAGACACAGACAACCATTCACACTCACATTCACACCTACGGTCAATTTAGAGTCACCAGTTAACCTAACCTGCATGTCTTTGGACTGTGGGGGAAACCGGAGCACCCAGAGGAAACCCACGCGGACACGGGGAGAACATGCAAACTCCACACAGAAAGGCCCTCGCCGGCCCCAGGGCTCGAACCCAGGACCTTCTTGCTGTGAGGCGACAGCGCTAACCACTACACCACCGTGCCGCCCCGCATCAAATCATGCAGATACAAATCAAGAGCTTCAGTTAATGTTCACAGTGTTCAAACATCAGAATGGGAAAAATTGTGATCTCAAAGTGTGACTTTCTTTCACTGTGGCATGGGTATTGGTTTGAACCAGATAGACTGGTTTAAGTATTTCAGAAACTGCTGATCTTCTGGGGTTTTCACATACAACTGTCTCTAGAGTTTATCAAGAATAGTACGAAAAACAAAAAACATCAAGTGAGCGACAGTTCTGTGGGTGGAAACAAATGCCTTGTTGATAAGAGAGGTCAGAGGAAAATGAACACATTGGTTCGAGCTTTTTCCCCCAGGAAGGATATAGCAACTCATAGCAATGCTTTACAATTGTGATGAGCAGAAAAGCATCTCAGCATGCAACAGCAGAAGACCACATTGGGTTCCACTCCTGCAGCCAAGAACAGGAATCTTAGAATGGATGGATTGCAAACTACAAACCTGTTCTGTCAGGAGGAATGGACAAAACTTCTGGCAACATATTGTGAAAAGCTGGTGGAATGCTAGCTCAAGAGTTTAATTGAAGAGACATGTTGCAATTAAAAGGCAATACCATAAAATAATGACAAAGTCTATGGAAACTTTTGACCCACTGAAAATCTGATAGAGTCAATAAAAGCTGAAATAAAGTTGATGCCCTAATTGACTGAAACATAGGGGATGTATGGTAGCATGAAATGTGTGGAGTTCTGAAAAACTTACTTTGAATCTACTTAGCCTAGGGGAGTGTAAACATTTGGCCTCAACTGTATATTACATAGATTAACTTTGTATAAGAATACTAGCCTTTCTGTTTCTGGGAACAGCAGTTGCTATTCTCTGGACCAAAGTAAAGCTTTCCTTAGTTCCTCCCCCAAAAAATAGAAGAAAATAAGCACAATTGTTTCTCCTCAGTGCCCATATCACCACTTCACTCTGACTTTTACTTCTTCAAGGACTCATCTCTTTATACTTTACACCAATTCAGTCTCTGGGTCTGTACTTATTTCTAAATCTATCCACTTCATCCACCAGTTTGGTTCTGCCCTTGTGTGCCTCAAGGTGTTCTCATTTGTTATGTCTCATCTACATCATTAGTCAGCTGAATCTCATTCTATTCCGATGCTCAAGAACACTGGTCTTGTTGGCATTCAACTCTTAAAACTATAGACCTATTTTATGATCTCCCATATCTCTCCAGACAGCAAAATAGTGGTAGCCATCTTTTTGAGCAACTCCTTGGGCTTTTGTCCATCACTCGACACTAAAAAGTCCTCTAATGATCTCCTTTCTCCTACTGACTGTGATGGCGCTAATAGTCTTATTCATTGGATGTGGCACAGCAAATCATGAAATCGATCTCTTGGTGAGGTCATATTCTCACAAGGTTTTTCATACCACTGCTATGCAGATGACACTCAACTCATCCTCTCCTTTCTTCCCTAAGACACTCATGATTCTGCTCAGAGCTCAGCATGTCTGGCAGACATTTCATCATAAATGGCAGGTCATCAGCTGCAACTTATCCCATCACATCAGGATCTTATGATCTCCCTGGACAAATCTAACATCTCACCTTTGGTCACTGCATGTAACCTTGGTGTAATGATGGAGTAGTGCAACTCGGTCCTGCCAAGTCTGCCTCTGAGCACCATTCACAACCACTTTGCACTTGTTTTCAACCTTCCTAAGTTCTCCCACATCAGTCCATTGCCACACTCCCTCCATCCATTAGCTTTCTGTAGCTGCCCAAATCAGACTTAAAACTCTGATGCTTACCTACAAAGTGAAAAATGGACCAGCATCCAGTTACCTCAAAGCACTTATCACACCCCACACTGCACTATGCTCCCTCCAATCTTCTAGTACTGCTTGATTGGTCAACCATCTCTCAGGGTAGAAAAAAGGCATGCATCAAGACTTCTCTCTGTTTGAACACCTAGGTGGTGGAATTAACGTCCCCTAGATGTCTGAACAGTTGAGTCACTGGCTGTCTTCAAATGTTGTCTAAAGACCTACCTCTTCTTTAGTAGGGGAAAGCCATGGCCTAGTGGTTAAAGTAACAGCTTTGGAACCAAAAAGTCACCAGTTCGATTCCTTGGACTAGCGGGTATGGCTGAAATGCCCTTGAGTAAGGCACCTAATCCCTAACTACTCCCCAAGCTGCTCTGGATATGTTGTATGTTACTCTGGATAGGAGTGTCTGTTAAATGCTTCTAATGTAATAAATAAATGTATTGTCTGTGTGCTTTTCTTACTATATTACCTCCCCAACAGTTTTTAGACTGATGGTATTCTTAGTCGGTGACCTAGTGAACGAGCATCAAGATATATTTATTGATGTATTATTGGGGAAGCCATGGCCTAATGGGTGGGTGGCACGGTGGTGTAGTGGTTGGCACTGTTGCCTCACAGCAAGAAGGTCCGGGTTCGAGCCCCGCAGCCTGCGAGGGCCATTCTGTGTGGAGTTTGCATGTTCTCCCCGTGTCCGCGTGGGTTTCCTCCGGGTGCTCCGGTTTCCCCCACAGTCCAAAGACATGCAGGTTAGGTTAACTGGTGACTCTAAATTGACTGTAGGTGTGAATGTGAGTGTGAATGGTTGTCTGTGTCTATGTGTCAGCCCTGTGATGACCTGGCGACTTGTCCAGGGTGTACCCCGCCTTTCGCCTGTAGTCAGCTGGGATAGGCTCCAGCTTGCCTGTGACCCTGTAGAACAGGATAAAGCGGCTAGAGATAATGAGATGAGATGGCCTAATGTTTAGAGAAAAAGGTTGCCAGTTTGATTCCCTGGACTAGCAGTAATGGCTGGATTGTCCTTGAGCAAGGCACCTAATTGCTCCTCAGGCTGCTCTGGGTATGCTGCTCTCGATAACAGCGTCTATTAAATGCCATTAATATAATGTCCTGTCTATCTAGCAGATCACTCTTTGGCTACTTTTATATGCAGCCTAATTATCTGTTAATAATCAAAAACCTAATCCACCTTAACTGTTTCCTCATGCCGAGCGTTCCCAGGATCCACAAAAACAATGACCAGGATAAAGCGTGTACCAAAGATGAATGAATGAACATGATACTGTATACAATACACTGTATAGATATTCCAAATAAATTGGTGAGAAATATATATATATATATGAGTGAGGACACTGCACGCACGAGATAAAACTCACAGAATGCTTGTCAATGTGCCATTTTCCATGCAACCCATTTTTACATGGTAAAAGCTGTATATAATAACCTAGAATAAACACAATGTTATTGTCACGAGCACACTATACCAGGACATTGCCTTCCTTCTATTAAGTGATATTTTGCTTACTGTGAATTTCTAAAATGTCCCACAAGGCCACAGAGTGAGCATTGTTCTTCAAAAGCACCTTTTACTGTCGTCATTTTGCTCACAGCAAGGACATCACACACACACTCACTGAAAATGTATGCATAGTTTCACTGTTGAGGACAAAACACATATCAATTCTATTAAAAAAGTAATGCTCTGTTATCAATTGTGGTAATGACCTGTAATGCCAAGAGATGTAATGACTTTTAATCCTTTATGCGGAAATGCACTTAATAAAATTTGTGCTGGCTTAATTTCATGTTCCAGCAAGAGCCATACACTCATGCAATGCAAAATCCTGTGAATTATAACAACTAAACAATTCCAAAATACAGTGTACCTATGAAGTAAAATAACAGCAGTCAAAGATTTCACAATTAAACTGAAAATAATATCAGCAGTGCATGTGCAGAATTAGTGTTGTAGTACTTGAGACCAGTTTCAAGACCACTTTTTAAAGGTCTTGGTCTCGTCTTGGGGACGGCACAGTGGTGTAGTGGTTAGCACTGTCGCCTCACAGCAAGAAGGTCTTGGGTTCAAGCCCACCTTTCTGTGTGGAGTTTGCATGTTCTGCTTGTGTCTACATGGGTTTCCTCTGGGTGCTCTGGTTTCCTCCACAGGTTAGGTTAATTGGTGGCTCTAAATTGACCATAAATGTGAATGGTTGTTTCTATGTGTCAGCCCTGTGATGACCTGGTGACTTGTCCAGGGTGTATCTTGCCCATATTCAGCTGGGATAGGCTCCTGTGACCCTGTATAGGATAAGTGGCTACAGATGATGGATGAATGGTCTTGTTTCGGAATTGACCGCATTTTTTTCTCAGACATAAAGGACTCGATTATTTTATTTCAAGACCGGTCAAGACCACAACTGTGGGGATTTCACTAAATTATTATTATATATTTATTTATTGGATGTAAAATGTCCTGCTCCAAATACAACTGATAACATGATAATCATTGATAATTTGAAATTCCTCTTCCTGTTAATAGCCATCACCCCTCCCCCACCCCCTTCACACTCACTGGTCTGGTTCTGGTCTTGACTTGGTCTCGTCCTGCCTCGGTTTTGGTCTTGACTTGATTTCAACCCCTCAAAGTCTTGGTCTTATCTTGGTCTCGATACACTCTGTTCTTGGTCATGACTTGGTCTCGGTTTAGGTGGTCTTGACTACAACACTATGCAGAATATAAACTTCAGACAAAGTAAAGTAAAGTAACTTTATTGGTCTCCCTAGGGAGAAATTTAGCTTAGAGTCAGGGAACATTGCTGCATCGAGAAAGGGACACAAACACACATCTAATTAACTAAAAGAACATATGTGCAATCTGGCATTTTTGCTCCAGGTGAACTGTGCAAATTAAAAATCCTAACATTGATACATACAAACATTCAAACAAGTACCATTAATACATTCATACATACATACAAAACTATTCATACATACATACAAACATACCTACCTAGCATCCACTCAAGTAATATCCATACATACATACCTATCGGCGGCACGGTGGTGTAGTGGTTAGCGCTGTCGCCTCACAGCAAGAAGGTCCTGGGTTCGAGCCCCGGGGCCGGCGAGGGCCTTTCTGTGGGGAGTTTGCATGTTCTCCCCGTGTCCGTGTGGGTTTCCTCCGGGTGCTCCGGTTTCCCCCACAGTCCAAAGACATGCAGGTTAGGTTAACTGGTGACTCTAAATTGACCGTAGGTGTGAATGTGAGTGTGAATGGTTGTCTGTGTCTATGTGTCAGCCCTGTGATGACCTGGTGACTTGTCCAGGGTGTACCCCGCCTTTCGCCCGTAGTCAGCTGGGATAGGCTCCAGCTTGCCTGCGACCCTGTAGAACAGGATAAAGCGGCTAGAGATAATGAGATGAGACACTTCCTACATATGCAAAAGAACCATAGTTATAAGTATCCTGTGCAAAATCTTCCTACATATCCATCTAAACCATACATACATATATCCATACATCCAAATTTGTAACAACCATACATTCATACATCACAAAAATTAATACCATTCCTGCAGTCATATATATAAATTACATTCATACATTTCCATACATGTATGAAAGAACCATAGTTCTAAATAACATGTGCAAAATAGCCAAAGAAAGATAACACATTCTAGTCTTCCATCTATGCATACATACACCATCCATTTATTAGCCCACATACATCCACCTCTGATCATTCAGAAACTTAATTGAAAGGGGGATGAATGAATGTTTATACCTGTTGTGTTTACATAAAGGGACACTATATCTCCTCCCTGAGTGTAAAAGTATATATTCAGAATAAAGCACATGCATACAAAGACACACACACAAAAAAAAAGAGAAAAAAAATTAATATTCTTCTCTATTTTACTTTTTTTTAATTTTTGACATCATTCTGAAACATCAGACAAAGATTTATGTTAAATAACAGTATTAAGTTTCAGTGTAAAGTTTAAATACAAATCTAATTGTTAAATTTCAATTTTAAATTAGCTACTGCTACATACACAATTGGCATATGAACAAAACTTTTCATATTTACATTTATACTTGTACATTTATATTTAACATATAGTTTTAACAAATGATTGCCTGTGTCTGTGTGTCAGCCCTGTGATGACCTGGCGACTTGTCCAGGGTGTACCCCACCTCTCGCCCGTAGTCAGCTGGGATAGGCTCCAGCTTGCCTGCGACCCTGTAGAACAGGATAAAGCAGCTACAGATAATGGATGGATATAGTTTTATCACTGAATAATTAAGTTACATTTATATTTAAATTTATGTTTAAAAAGTTATATTTAAAGTGTGTAAATGTATCAGAATTTCTGAAATGTCTAAAAAGTTCAATAGAAGGGAGTACTAAACTCTGGGCTTCATTCATTCATGCACTTATTTATTTAACATGCAGTGCCCCATATCAAAACAGTGACTTTTTCTTCTTTAAAAAAATGTCAGATTTTTTGTCAGAAATGTCAAAAATGTTTAAAAAAATTACATTAGCTACTGTTGCAGTCACAATTAGCATATTAACATAACATTTCACTTCTACTTTTAAGATTTAAATAATTAACATTTCTATTTAAAATTGAGGGTGGCACAGTGGTGTAGTGGATAGCATTGTCGCCTCACAGCAAGAAGGTTCTGGGTTCGAGCCCAGTGGCTGGCAAGGGCCTTTCTGTGTAGAGTTCGTATGTTCTCCCCGTGTCTGTGTGGGTTTCCTCCGGGTGCTCCGGTTTCCCCCAAAGACATGCAGGTTAGGTTAATTGGTGGCTCTAAATTGACCGTACATGTGAATGTGAGTGTGAATGGTTGTCTCTGTGTCAGCCCTGCGATAACCTGGTGACTTGTCCAGGGTGTACCCTGCCTCTTGCCCATAGTCAGCTGGGATAGGCTCCAGGCTTGACATGAATCAAAACCTAAATATATTAGAATGGCCTCACATGTTCAAAAAAGTTAAATTAAAAAAGAGTATTCACCTTTATATATATATATATATATATATTTGTTACTCCATTTTTAAAACACACTCTTTATTCTTCAAAATGTTAAATATTTTTTCTGCCATTTTGTAAAATGTCTTACAAAATAAACAAACATTTCAGAATTAATGTTGAGAATTCTAGTTCCTCATATTTCTAGCAATTCACAAATCTAAAATGTGAATAATTACTGAGTATTATACCATCGTCACTGTTGAATTCCTGATTCTGATTGGTCAGAAGGTGTTGATTAATTTTCTATAACAGCAGCTCCAAAAACATTACCAAGATTGTTGCTGCAGGACAGAAAAATTATGAAAGAGGTCATCTTTAACATAAGCATGGTGTGTGTGTGTGCGTGTGTGTGTGTGTGTGTTTGGATGCTAGCTGTGCATTAAGAACAAATGTCCAAATGTCCAAAGCAAGAATGACAGTTTATTAACTCACCTGAGGGGCTTCACTGGACAGCATGTGGTGTGTGTGTGTGTGTGTGTGTGTGTGTGTGTGTGTGTGTGTGTGTGTGTGTGTGTGTGTGTGATATGTCTCATCTTATGGCTGAGTGTAGTGCTGACAGGCCGAGGGACTCAGCAGCACTGAGGACCACCAGGCCAGCTTCCTGCAGCCTGGGCATCAGAGAGCCAGGGCCTGGAGGCGGGCACACAGCTGGCCATCACAGGGCTCATCAGTGCCAAAGTAAACAACAACTGACTTTTATTTATAGATTAAAGAGACAAATCCTTAAAGACACCTGGACTTGTATTGTAGTCAAAGTGGGTGTGGCCTCTATCTGTCAGTCCCAAGTAAGGAGATGTGGCTTCAAATCCTGTCGATTTCAGTGAGGCAGGCGTGGCCTGTGTGTGTGTGTCACTCCCAGTGAAGGAGGTGTGGCCTCTGTGGCTTTAGTTTCAATGAAGAAGGTGTGGCCTCTTTGTTTGTTAGTGCCAGTGAAGGAGGTGTGGCTTCTGTGGCTTTAGTTTCAGTGAAGAAGGCGTGGCCTCTTTGTCTGTTAGTACCAGTGAAGGAGGCATAAGGCCAATTTATGCTGACAACCCAGTCCTCGTAGATGGCGTTGCAGATGGCGTCTGCGTAGCCCCCCCCCCCCCTTCGCAGATGCTCTGTGCGCACCTCCCAAAAATTGTGACCACTGCAGAAGCCTCGCAGACAGTGTCGCAGACAAGAGGGCTCTGATTGGTCCACCCTACATCCGCTGTACACGCACTTCCGCTTCCCGACTTTCCCGGTTTGGTTTGTTTTCACGACCGCCATTTTTAAAAACACGAGCAAAGATGGAGCAGCATGAAGAGCGGTTGATCGAGGAAGTACGTACATCTATACGACTCCAGTTCTAGTCATTATAAGTAACCGGAGGATAAACACTCCACTAACCACACCCACCAACTACTCCTAGCGATTTCGCGACTTCGCGCCCCCTTGCGTTGTGGCGGTGAATAACATCGCGCACGCCTATTACTCCCCGCTCAACGATAAATTACAACTGTCTGCGAAAAGCTGTCTGCGAAAGCCTTGTCGCAAGAGCATGCAGAGGCCCATAGCCTTGACGTCTGTCAGTCTCAGTGAAGGAGGCGTGGCCTCTCTGGCTTTAGTCTCAGTGAAGGAGGAGTGAAACAGAGAGAGACACAGAATAGACAGATGGGGGGGGGCAGAGAAAGAGATAGAGAGGGGTTTCCATTTTTCACCAGGTTTGTTTCACTGTAAAATACCTGTGTGTGTGTGTGTGTGTGTGTGTGTGTGTGTGTGTGTGTGTGTGTGTGTGTCAGCATCCTGTTCACACACTGACCTCATTAAGACTAAGGAGATCATGAGTAAAGTCATTGATACCTAATTATAATTTTGTCGTTATCCTCAGGTTATTGTAATCACACTGATAAATTATTTTTCTTTCACTGTGTGCAAAGCCGTGCACCAATGTATTAGTGTATACAGTCTGAGTGTTGTGTTATTTGTGTGTTTTAGTGTATTTCTGTAGTTATGGGAACATGAAGCTGTTTTTTTTTTTTTTAACTTTTCCCTGTTTACTGGCTTTAATTCGAAATAATATTAGGATCTGGGGTTTGGGGTTAGGTTTAGCAATATTTACAGTAATACAAAAGTCAATAGAGGTGCATCACAAAGTGTGTGTGTGTGTGTGTGTGTGTGTGTGCGCACGTGTGTGCGTCTGTGTGTGTTTAAATGTTTATAGTCCTGCAACATAGGCGGCGAGCCGAGCGCTCCCTAACAGATGTGTGCTCTAAATTTTGCTTTGGCACCAAAAAAAAAGTGACCAGTACTAGTATTTATATTTGTGTTTTAATTAGGACGTATGATGATATATCACAGTGTGTGTGTTTACCGTCGTGTGTGTGTGTGTGTGTTATAAGTGTAGTGTTGAGAGAGTTCCCCAGTGTAGGCCCCATTACTCTCAGCTCAGGTGATTTATGACATGTCCCTGTGCCGAATGCAAATGAACTGCACCATGGAGAGGGAGCACAGCTCCTGACTCTTCTCTGGACACACACACACACAGGAGCAGAATTTAACCCTTTAACCTTATACGCAGTTGTTACTTTACTGTGGTAAATGTTGCTCTTGGTTGTGAAATTGTTTATGTGATGCACCATAAACTATAGATTATACTACATATGTAACACACACACATGTAATATTTGCTACACCAGCAAGACTTTTTCTCACAGTCGCCATTTTCTTTTCATTTTTTTAATAAATGGACACAACTGTCTTTGCTTTACACATTCTTTCACTCCAAGAGCTAAAATCATTGCTTAATTCACAGCAGTGGAAAATAATTAACAACAATACTTGTTACAGAACATGAATCCATGGGTTACTGTAATCAACTTTTGATAAAAAAAAAAAAAACATCGTGTATAGATGGAGGCGGATGAACAGATGTAAATGCAGGAAGAGTGTTTCTTGATAAAGATGCAGTCAAACAGATCCAAATCATCATGCAAAATCAGAGTGAAGAACCAAGCAGAAGTCAGGCAAGATACGAACAGGGTGTCAGAGGGGAAAACGACGGCAAAGTCCAAAAATACAAATGTGAATCAAAACCAGGAAAGCAATACAAATATCAAAGGCTTGGTAAAGGCTTTGCTGTCGTTGCAAAAGCGAATAAACTGCTTGGGCTCCTAAAGCGCACCTGCCCGTTGTTAACGGACATGTCAGCTAGAAGGACACTCTATCTTGGATACGTCAAGTCACAACTCAATTTTGGGACCCAGGTTTGGTCGCCCAGCCAGTTCTATCTGATGGCCAAAATAGAGCGGGTGCAAAGGCGGGCCACGCGTTGGATTTTAAGATCTCGTGTAGGTGAGATGTCCTACAAGGATAGGCTTTTTAAGCTTGATCTTCTACCATTAGCGTATGATAGGGAACTGAAAGACCTTGTATTTTTTTTACAAATGTTTGTATGGACATACCAATCTAAATGTACATAACTTTGTATCATTTGTGTCACACGGCCGTACAAGACAGAGCAACTCGCTAAATTTGAAGACTCCTTCCTGCAAAACGTCTACTTTTCAGGCTTCCTATTTTAATAGAATTGTCAAACTGTGGAACTCTACTTGTAACTATGCCCCTAAAATCTGTTTTTCTACTCCGACCTCTTTTCAAACCTACGTCAGGCAAACCTTGTTCCACCTTCTGGAAAACACTTTCGATGTCGATCGGCCGTGCACTTGGTCGTTTGTGAGATCGTGCCCTTGTCATCGTTAGAGTTTAATATCTGTATCATGTTAATTGTCCTTTTTTAGCTTACCTTAATTGTGTTTATTCATTTATACATAGTTTTAATTATTTGGGCGGTGCCTCGCATGGGTACTTTCGGGTCCCGTTCATGCCGACCCCTTTGGGTGGCTTTCTTGTCAGTTATTTTTATTTATTTATTTATTTATTTTTTTTTTCTCATTTATATCTGTATTTTTGTAATTTGATGTGAGAAGTCATGCCCAATAAAGCAATAAAAAAAAAAAATGTGAGACGCAACGCACTACGGGTATACTTCGCAAAGTTCTATGTGTTGTCCAAGTCCTTATATGCATGTGCCGTGATTGTGCTTTGATCATGAACGGGTGTATGGTAATTAGTCCTTGTGAGCCTGAGAGCAGTGTCTATGTGAGTAGCAGTTCGAAGTCCACCAAGCGCAAATGCGACAATAATAATAATAATATAGAGACTATACTTTTGTTCCAACACATAAGGACTCGGACTTACCTGAATTTTTGACTGGCTTACTCCAGTCCTTGTCAAGGAATGACCCTCTGTTTCCGGCACGTGACTTTATGTGATTGGAGCAGAGGATCTAAGGTTGTCGATAATCGGAACCTCCCCCCGTCTTTGTTTAGAGTCGGTTGAAGGGCCCTGATATAGATGGCTTCTTTTACTCCTCTAGCGAAGAAATCTGGTTCACTGTCTAGTATTTCCACTGTGTTGAGCATGACTGTATGTCCCAGTGATTCTAAATGGATGTGTTGTGATATCTCTGATGTTGTCGAGCTGGGTCGTTTGCGTTCTGAGAACCTGGTTTTCAATGAGCGTTCTGTTTCTCCTATGTAACTTTCTCTACACTGGCCTTTGGAAGTTTTTCCCTGGCAAGGAATCCGGTATACAATCCTATACTTTTCTTCCTTGGGAGTTCTATCCTTGGGGGCAATAGGAAGACTTCTCAGGGTGGAGGTGGGTTTTATGCAAGTTTTTATCCCATGGGATCTGAAGATCCTCTGGAGCACTTCAGATTGTCTTCTGATGTAGGGAAGGATGATAAGACCTCTGTTGTTCTGTCCTGGGTCTTTTTGTCGGTGTTGTTCCCTAGCTTGACGGGGTTTGGGTTGAGTAGCCTTATCAATCGCCCACTGGGGATGCCTGCACTTCTTGAGCACCTAAGTGATATGTTCTTTTTCTTCCTGTATGTCCTCTGGGTCTGTAATAATGGTGTTAGCCCTGTAGAAGAGCATCCAGATTACTCCTAATTTGTGTTCCAGGGGATGGTTAGAATTGAAGTTCAAGTACTGGTCCGTGTGTGTTGGTTTCCTGTAGATTTTCACCTGCAATGATCCGTCTACCTGTATGACTGTATTTAGACTCTAAACAAAGACGGGGGGAGGTTCTGGTTATCGATGACCTTTGATCCTCTGCTCCAATCGCATAAAGTCACGTGCCGGAAGCAGAGGGTCATTCCTTGACAAGGACTGGAGTAAGCCAGTCAAAAATTCGGGTAAGTCCGAGTCCTTATGTGTTGGAACAAAAGTTTAGTCTCTATAATGTCATTTACCAACACAGACGAGTCTACACGTGAATAATAATAATAATAATAGAAAGAAAGCACAACTTTATTCATCACACACTTGTGAAATTTCCTCTCTGCATTTAATCCATCTGAAGCAGTGAACACACACATGCACAATGAGCACACACACATACCCAGAGCAGTGGGCAGCCATGCTAACAGCACCCGGGGAGCAGTTGGGAGTTCAGTGCCTCACTCAAGGGCACCTCAGCCCAAGGCCGTCCCATATTAACCAAACCGCATGTCTTTGAACTGTGGGGGAAACCGGAGCACCCGGAGGAAACCCACACAGACACAGGGAGAACATGCAAACTCCACACAGAAAGGCCCTTGCTGGCCGCTGGGTTCGAACCCAGAACCTTCTTGCTGTGAGGCAACTGTGCTAACCACTACACCACCGTGCCACCCCATAATAATAATAATAATAATAATAATAATAATAGTAGTATGGGCACCAGAAGTCCCCATCTCCTAAATACTAACACTCCTGGTTTACATAGCCACTCTCTCATTTATGGACACTAATAAATACCCAGATATACTGGCACACTTTGTGAAGTCTTGCTTTTTTACTGTCTTTCATTTCTAGGCCATTTTGTACCATGGTTGGATTTATGCTAATTGTATTTCTGGCCTGATTACACTGGTCAACAATTTTTCAGAAGTTGTCTGCTTCAGAAATGAAATTGGCTGTTTGTTATGAAATTTGGTGTGTTGAATTCAAATCTGACAATTAAAACAGCTGATTGGCTACGGCTTCCAAGATATTTAAGATTTTACATTTTATACTTATGTACATTGTGTAGATAGTAACGTTTAAAGTATAAATTGTAAACCTAGGTCTCTTCATGTGTTTATGGTTGGTTTACATGATATTTCACCTGTTCTCTTTATGTAACATGAGAAAATCAGCAAAAAATGTATATAAATAAAATGTACTATGAACCAAATGGCAAAAAACAATTATATATAAGTACTGACTAGGTTTAGTCCTTATTCAGTGTGTACTCGGTGCTTTTTGGCAGCTTGTCTCTTGTATTCATGAAATGGAGCATCTCTTGTCAAGCTTGTCAAGCAAAGACTTAATCTCGAGTGCATAGCACTGTATGATTTTTTTTTTTTTAGCTGATTTAGGGCAATTTGTTCAGCAGAGTGATTCAAGTTGACTTATGATTGCATCACCAGTGAGTTCGAGGAATAACATGATATCATGTGTGATGCAATACCGACTTCAGATTGCGTTATTCATTGTTTTGCCAAAAAAGTAAGTACTTCCAAAGCCAATCATAGATTTATTCATAGAGCCAATCTTGAAAACTAGAGCCAATGAACAATTTTAAGTTTCATTTTCGTTCTCAGCGACCCAGAATTAGTAAAGTTTGACTATATTTATTTCAGAAGCATTTTGGCTGTAGACCAGTGTTATGATTGTTGTTGTTCTTGTTGTTGTTGCCTTCTATTTCGGATTGCCTGTGTTCTATGTTTTGACCTGGACTATATTTACAACTATACATTGTCTGTAATAAACTCTGCACTTAGATCCGAAGTCCTGTCTTAGCATTACGCTTTTACTTTTGCTCAAGTAAACTGTTACACTACTTTTACTTCAGGCAGTGTGTTGTCTTTTGTATTCTTTACTCCACTGTTAATTTGACCACACTGATTTTCCAAAACTGGCACTATATTAGGACACAAAACACAACTTCTTAAGACTATCTATCTATCTATCTATCTATCTATCTATCTATCTATCTATCTATCTATCTATCTATCTATCTATCTATGACTTTCTCCAGATTCTGCAGTTTCTTCCAACCTTGCAAAAATATTCTGGTAGGTGGATTGGTAACTCAAAATTGCCCCTAGTTGTGAATGTGTGTGGTGGTCTGTTGTCCCATCAATGTCTTATTCCTGCCTCACATGCAGGCCAAGTTTACATTAGACCGTATCTGTCTCGTTTTCTTCGCGGATGCACTGTCCGTTTACATTAAAATGCCTGGAAACACTGGGAAACGGGAATCCGCCAGGGTCCACGTATTCAATCCAGATCGTGTCTGGTCCGGTGCTGTGTAAACATTGAGAATACGCGGATACGCAGATACGCTGTGCTGAGCTCTAGCTGGCGTCGTCATTGGACAACGTCACTGTGATATCCACCTTCCTGATTCGCTGGCGTTGGTCATGTGACGCGACTGCTGAAAAACGGCGCGGACTTCCGCCTTGTATCACCTTTCATTAAAGAGTATAAAAGTATGAAAATACTGCAAATACTGATGCAAATACTGCCCATTGTGTAGTTATGATTGTCTTTAGGCTTGCCATCCTTCCACTTGCAAGTGGTAAGTGATATGCGCTGGGATCACACACACAGCGGCTCAGTCCCGAATCACTGCTTGTGCACTTCACTCGCGCGCTCTGTGAGCTGCGCAGGGCCGGAGTGCGCACCCTCCAGAGGGCACTCGCTGTTCAGGGCGGAGTGATTTGGAGCGCAGGATGCCTGCGGAGCCGAGCGTATCCGTGTATTGGTGCTGCTGTGTGCACGCGAATTGTGTATTGGTGTTGCTGTGTGCACACTAATCGTTTTAAAAACGTTAATCTGATGATCCACTGATACGGTCTAATGTAAACCCCACCGCAGTGTTCCTGAGGTAGGCTCCAGATCCACTGTGACCCTGACCAGGAAAAAGCCCTTATGAAAGATGAATGGATGAATGAATCA
This sequence comes from Neoarius graeffei, assembly GCF_027579695.1. NCBI lineage: Eukaryota > Metazoa > Chordata > Actinopteri > Siluriformes > Ariidae > Neoarius > Neoarius graeffei. The sequence continues at coordinate 59,371,619 of NC_083588.1, forward strand.
TGCTGTAGATGGCTAAAAATTCTCTGATTTGGTGTGCAAGAGTGTCTGGCGTCTAAAAAAAGGGCCATTACCATCTGGATCCTGGAGTGCAGAAAAAACAAACAAACTGTGAGCTTAAACTTGCTGACACTCAGCATTAGAAAACTGCACAAATATTAGATTCCATATTTAACCAAAGATCATGTGATTATAACCTGTTTTAGCACATGAATGAATTTGGTTTTATTTTTTCAAACAGTGTTGCAGTGAGAGATCATTTCAGATTCTGTGCTATCAATTCGGCAGACTTACGGTATATACAACCCCGATTCCAAAAAAGTTGGGACAAAGTACAAATTGTAAATAAAAATGGAATGCAATGATGTGGAAGTTTCAAAATTCCATATTTTATTCAGAATAGAACATAGATGACATATCAAATGTTTAAACTGAGAAAATGTATCATTTAAAGAGAAAAATTAGGTGATTTTAAATTTCATGACAACAACACATCTCAAAAAAGTTGGGACAGTGCCATGTTTACCACTGTGAGACATCCCCTTTTCTCTTTACAACAGTCCGTAAACGTCTGGGGACTGAGGAGACAAGTTGCTCAAGTTTAGGGACAGGAATGTTAACCCATTCTTGTCTAATGTAGGATTCTAGTTGCTCAACTGTCTTAGGTCTTTTTTGTCATATCTTCTGTTTTATGATGCGCCAAATGTTTTCTATGGGTGAAAGATCTGGACTGCAGGCTGGCCAGTTCAGTACCCGGACCCTTCTTCTACGCAGCCATGATGCTGTAATTGATGCAGTATGTGGTTTGGCATTGTCATGTTGGAAAATGCAAGGTCTTCCCTGAAAGAGACATCGTCTGGATGGGCGCATATGTTGCTCTAGAACCTGGATATACCTTTCAGCATTGATGGTGTCTTTCCAGATGTGTAAGCTGCCCATGCCACACGCACTAATGCAACCCCATACCATCAGAGATGCAGGCTTCTGAACTGAGCGCTGATAACAATTTGGGTCGTCCTTCTCCTCTTTAGTCCAAATGACACGGCGTCCCTGATTTCCATAAAGAACTTCACATTTTGATTTGTCTGACCACAGAACAGTTTTCCACTTTGCCACAGTCCATTTTAAATGAGCCTTGGCCCAGAGAAGACGTCTGCACTTCTGGATCATGTTTAGATACGGCTTCTTCTTTGAACTATAGAGTTTTAGCTGGCAACGGCGGATGGCACGGTGAATTGTGTTCACAGATACTGTTCTCTGGAAATATTCCTGAGCCCATTTTGTATTTTCCAATACAGAAGCATGCCTGTATGTGATGCAGTGCCGTCTAAGGGCCCGAAGATCACGGGCACCCAGTATGGTTTTCCGGCCTTGACCCTTATGCACAGAGATTCTTCCAGATTCTCTGAATCTTTTGATGATATTATGCACTGTAGATGATGATATGTTCAAACTCTTTGCAATTTTACACTGTCGAACTCCTTTCTGATATTGCTCCACTATTTGTCGGCGCAGAATTAGGGGGATTGGTGATCCTCTTCCCATCTTTACTTCTGAGAGCCGCTGCTACTCCAAGATGCTCTTTTTATACCCAGTCATGTTAATGACCTATTGCCAATTGACCTAATGAGTTGCAATTTGGTCCTCCAGCTGTTCCTTTTTTGTACCTTTAACTTTTCCAGCCTCTTATTGCCCCTGTCCCAACTTTTTTGAGATGTGTTGCTGTCATGAAATTTCAAATGAGCCAATATTTGGCGTGAAATTTCAAAATGTCTCACTTTCGACATTTGATATGTTGTCTATGTTCTATTGTGAATACAATATCAGTTTTTGAGATTTGTAAATTATTGCATTCCATTTTTATTTACAATTTGTACTTTGTCCCAACTTTTTTGGAATCGGGGTTGTATAAAGTGACTTACAGGTGAAGCAGGATCTGATTCAAGTATCATTCCATCGATATGGCCTTGTGGTATAATACATGTCAAGCTATTGATAGATATTAGATTTTCACCTCCTATCCTGAACATCAGGACTCACCACTCCTAGATCTGAACCCATCCATTATCTGTAACCGCTTATCCTGTCCTACAGGGTCATGGGCAAGCTGGAGCCTATCCCAGCTGACTATGGTCGAGAGGCGGGGTACACCCTGGACAGTTCACCGGGTCATCACAGGGCTGACACAGAGAGACAAACAACCATTCACACTCACATTCACACCTACGGTCAATTTAGAGCCACCAGTTAGCCTAACCTGCATGTCTTTGGACTGTGAAGGAAACCCGAGCACCCGGAGGAAACCCACACAGACTCCACACAGAAAGGCCCTTGCCGGCCACTGGGCTCGAACCCAGAACCTTCTTGCTGTGAGGTGACAGTGCTAACCACTACACCACTGTACTGCCCCTAGATCTGAACCATCCTCATTTAAGCTCACAACCTTCTACATCACTGAAACTGTTTTCATTTTAAACACCATTTCCAGTTTTCTCTTGTGGTGTATCTAAGGCAGATTGAAGTGGGTTGCTGTTTTGACTTTCTGTCCTCAAACTGTTATGGCAACTGCGCTGGTATTGTCTGGGATTTGAATTCGATAACATTTTCTCAGTAGCAGCAGCAACAACAATAACAAAAGCCAAAGCTCTGTCTGTGCACTTTTTGCAGAAAATGAATAGTTCACACATAACTTAGAGTCTGAGGTGGGGTTTACATTAGACCGTATCAGCGGATCATCAGATTAACGTTTTTAAAACGATTAGTGTGCACACAGCAACGCCAATACACGATTCGCGTGCACACAGCAACGCCAATACACGGATATGCTTGGCTCCGCAGGCATCCTGCGCTCCAAATCACTCCGCCCTGAACAGCGAGTGCCCTCTGGAGGGTGCGCACTCCGGCCCTGCGCAGCTCACAGAGCACGCGAGTGGAGCGCACGAGCAGTGATTTGGGACTGAGCTGCTGTGTGTGTGATCTCAGTGCATGTCGGGCATGCGCGTCACTTACCACTTGCAAGTGGAAGGATGGCAAGCCTAAAGACAATCATAACTACACAATGGGCAGTATTTGCATCAGTATTTGCAGTATTTTCATACTTTTATACTCTTTAATGAAAGGTGATACAAGGTGGAAGTCCGCGCCGTTTTTCAGCAGTTGCGTCACATGACCAACGCCAGCGAATCAGGAAGGTGGATGTCACAGTGACGTTGTCCAATGATGACGCCAGCTAGAGCTCAGCACAGCGTATCCGCGTATCCTCAATGTTTACACAGCACCGGACCAGACACGATCTGGATTGAATACGTGGACCCTGGCGGATTCCCGTTTCCCGGCGTTTCCAGGCGTTTTAATGTTTCAGTTTCAGTTTCAGTTTAATTTATTTGTCACATAAAATATAGATTACACATAAAGTATAAATTACAACAAAAAAATAAATATATACATGTGTGTAGCAAAAATAGGGAAAGAAAAAAAAATAAAATAAAAAAGATACAAACGTGACAGGAGAAGAAAACAGGGCGTAAGCCCCAACTGACATTCAACCCCCACAGATTACAAAAATATAAAGACTTATGACGCATTTAGGATAGTAAAAAAAAAAAAAAAAAATCATACGTTACGGAGGATGGTACAAAGCGAGTTTCTCAAAGAAGTGAACAGATATTTGTCTTTTGAAGGAGATTGGCGTGGGGGAGAATTTTATAGCAGATGGAAGGCTGTTCCATAATTTAACAGTTCTTGGAAAGTAAGAGTTCCGATAGTAGTTTTGCTTGTGATTGAAGAAGAAGCGGAGATCAGCTGGATGGAAGTTTCTGGTGCAATATCTAGATGTAGTTGGAACGAGCAAACTAGCTAAACTATCACTAACAGTACCGTTTTTGATTTTGTAAAGCAAGACAGCGTCACTGATTTCTCGGCGATACTCTAAAGGGAGAAGACTGAGCGACTTAAGGCGATCGGTATAGGACACATCAGGGGGGTAGTTCAGGATAGGGGCAGCCCCGGTGCTACACCGGAGTAAAAGTTGCCGTGTGAACACCCCTTTTGTGGCGTGGCGCTGAATGTTCTCTAAAGGGGTGTTCACACGGCAACTTTTACTCTGGTGTAGCACCGGGGCTGCCCCGGTAGAGCGTTCACACGGTACAAAGTTATACCGGTGTAGCCCCTGAAAGCTGCTTAAACCGGTGCAAATCTAACCCTGCTCGGGAGGTGGTTTAAGAAATTTACTCCGGAGTAAATGCTAGTTTGCGGGGCAGCACCGATATAAAATGGGACGTCTGAACGCTACAGGGGTAGACTCGCTACGCGTGAGGAGAGTTGATTACATATGGGCATTGCATAATTTGCATCCTGGTATTTTGCGCTTCCAAAATGGCGAATATCAACAACAACAGAACTGCATGTCTTCCAGTGTTGCCAGATTTGGCAGTTTTAAGTGCATTTTGACAGATTTGAACATATTTTGGGATGGAAAACGTCAGCAATATCTGGCAACACTGGTGTCTTCATCCACGTTGTTTTCCCGGCGCTTGGTGATGCCATGACAACCGGGAAAAAGAAGTACATTTTCACGCATGCGCATATTTCATTTCCGCATTATTACTATCGGAAATGATAGTAATAATGATAGGAAATGATAGTAATAAAAGGAAATATCAAAACTTTATTACTATCAAAGGAAATTATAGTAATAAAGTTTTTGCTACTATAACACGGTCGCAGAAACTGCCGTGTGACCGCAAGTGGGGCTGCACCGGTGCTAACACGCTTCTCTCTAGTAAGCAGGGTTGTGACGTGTGAACGCTGCGCAAAATTTACACCGGTGTAAGATATATCGCAACAAAATACATCGGTGCAGCATCGATGCAAATATGTGCCGTGTGAACACCCTATAAAAGAGCCTTGTGCTTAGCAGTTGAAGGTGACCATATGCTTGAGGCGTACTCCAGGCGAGGCCTAACTAAGGTGCAATAAAGCAATTTCCTTGTACTTTGGTCATAGATGTCGTGACAGACCCGCCTCACCAGCCCAAGCATCCTGTTAGCTTTTGCACACATGAGCTCTATATGTGGACCCCAGGACAGATCGTTTGTTACAGTGACTCCGAGGTCTGTTACTTGCGCTGCTGCATCCAAAGTGCGGCCACACAGCTGGTAACAGTGCGGTGGACGCTTTGTCGAATGTAAACGGACAATGTAAACGGACAGTGCATCCGCGAAGAAAATGAGACAGATACGGTCTAATGTAAACTTGGCCTGAGTTAATGGATTTTCCTGCCAGGTGTGAGTAGGCTGAGTAGGCTTGCATGATCTTTTGCAGATCAGAAAACCTGTTGTTAAATGACAAATCCAGTGAAAGTTGGAAATGGAGAAGGACATACAGAGAACTCTACAGGCAACTGCTGGGCTTCAGTCACATGATTTTTCTTAGCAGTTTTGCCGGAAGTGAAATAGCTGGTGGTCTAAACAGCTGCCGTAGTGCAAACAACTAGCGATAACTTATCAGAGTATGCTCGTAATCTAGAAGCCACTGCTTCTCGAAAACTACCCTTCAGTCGAGTTCCCTGACATCTCAAGCAATCTGGTGTTGCAGACGTCCTTCTACACCGCAAAACAGATGAAAGTGTGGAAGAGTATGGAGGCTTACAGCTTTTTTGTATGTGGCTGGGTAAAGGACCTCGGTATCAAGTCGCTGTTGAATGAATCCTGTATTGTTTTTGCCCATGTAAGTATGTTTTTTTAAGCTTTTCGTTCACGTCTTTACAACAAAGCACTGCAAGTTGAAGTGTAAACAAACAACAGTTTGCTTGATTCTCACTTGTGTTGGCTCTTATCTCTCAGCTAAATCATTCACAAAGATCATCAGAAACCCCTTTAAAGACCTGGATCTTAGTTAAACAAGACAGAGAAGTGATCAAGGTGCATTGTAACTGTATGGCTGGGGAAGAATTTTGTCATGACCTTCATACATATGGACTTTGTGAGGAGTAAACAAAGAAACAGCTGGGGACTTCAGCGCTTCGTGACTAAAAAAAGTACCATAAAATAACGACACATAGCAAGAAAAGTACTTGGAAAACACTAAGGACAGAGCTGAGAGGGAAATACACACCTTTCATGAAGTGATCACTGCAAACTCAAGCATGCTTCGACTCAGCTCCCTTTAATTTCACTGAGAGGTTCAAAAGCCACCTTTCTCGACGTCTTTTTGTGAAATCCTGTTTGTTCACCCTTTTTTATTAGTTCATGGGGAACCCTGAAGAAACTTTTATCAGTTTCACAGTTTGATTGATTCAAACAACCTAAAACAATGCAAGCGTAAGGTATTTTTCATGCAAGCGATGCACCTTCTTCGTACAAACGCTTTGTCAACTGAGCTTTGGTAGACCACCAGCTAAAGTTTGGAATAACTAATAAGGTGAATGTGACGTTACATGAAACCCAGCAATACACTGTTCCTTACAACAGATGGCTAAAAGTGTGAATGTGTTGTGAATGCAGTGTGATGATCTGATGTAGCTCAGCTGGAATAAATAACCACTAGATTGTCCCCAGACTGAACCTGATGCTTTGAATAATAAAATCTCCAGTAATTAAATAAAGAAATGTCACCCAGATGTCCTCATGTAGCTGTTTTTTTATGTTTGAATGCAATTTACCCAAACATACTGGTACCAAAAACCCATTTACTTCAACAGGTAGTTGAGTTGGTAGGTAGGTAAGTAAGTAGATCTGTTGATCAACAGATGGAAGATAAATGGAAAGAAGAACATATAACCCCGATTCCAAAAAAGTTGGGATGCTTTGTAAAACATAAATAAAAACAGAATGTAGTAATTTGCAAATCCTTTTCAACCTATATTCAAGTGAATACAATACAAAGGCAAGGTATTTAATGTTCAAACTGATAAACTTGATTCTTCTTTGTAAATATACACTCATTCAGTATTTGATGCCTGAAACACATTCCAAAAAAGTTGAGACAGGGCCAAAAGAAGACTGTGAAAGTTGTGGGATGCTGAACAAACACCTGGAACATTCTACAGGTAAACAGGTAAATTGATTATTGGAAAGGTTCAGTCGCTCACAAGCAAGGATGGGGCAAGGTTCATCACTTTGTGAAAAACTGTGTGAGCAAATAGTCCAACAGTTTACTGTAAGACCAACATTTCCCAAAGTACAATTGAAAGGAATTTAGGGATTTCACTATCGACAATCCATAATCTCATCAAAAGATTTAGAGAATCCAGAGAAATCTCTGCACATAAGGGGCAAGGCTGAATTTTTTTGTAAAAGAAGATAAAAGAGACATACTTTTTTACTTCATGAATGGATGGACAGAGCTGCTGATTGACAGATGGATAGGTGATGGGTGGATGGACGGGTGAAGAGGTAGATGGTTGGATGGACGGATGTGGATGAATGGATGGACTGACTGATGGTGAGGTGGATATATGGATGGATGGATGGATGGATGGATGGATGGATGGATGGACTGCTTGAGGTGAAGGTGGATGGAGGAATGGGCTGATTGATGAATGGATAGATCAGTGGATTGATGGAAGCGGAGATTCATGGTTATGTGGACAAATGGATTGAGGCAATAGTAGCCAGATGGTCAGGTGACTGCATGGATGAATAAGTTGATGGATGGAAGGATGGATGGATAGATGGATGGATTGACAAAAGACAAGGTGTCTGTTTGACTGGATGGATTGATGAACAAATTGAGAGCTGTACAAATTTATGGATAAATAGATGGTTGCATGGATAGATGGACACAGTACAACAACAAATGGATGGATGGTCAATTTGTTGGATGGATGGATGGATGGATGGATGGACAGATTAACACATTCACTGTTATTCATATTTATGGATAAATCCATGGATGGATGAAAGGATATAATGCATTGTGGCAGCGGGGGCGTGGTCAAGCACCGGTCTGTGACAGGAGGGTGGAGTCAGGGAAGGTAAGTGGCAGAATCACGACACCTGAGAACAATTAACCTGTGTTTGTGTGTGTCTTCCCAGTGACAGTGCCCTATTTAAGGAGGGAGAGTGAGAGCAGAGGAGCTGATCTCCGGACTAGGCGCTGGCTGTGTGTGGCTGTCTGTCTAGCCCATAAGATTGTTCACTGAAAAGTGTGGCAATAAAGCCATTTTGCAAACCTGATCTCTGTCCTGCCGTCCTTAGTGCTCCACCCACACGTAGGGAGCGTTACAGTGGTGCCGAAACCCGGGACGTGGAGCACCAAATCAGCAGCCCCATGGAATCCTCCCCGTTCGCCGATCTGGTCCACGCCCTCGCCACGGCTCAGCAAAGCCAGCACCAGGCACTCGTCACGCTCCGAAAGGAGCAGGAGCAGCGCTTCGAAGCCCTGGTGCTGGCCCAGCAGGAAGACCGCGAGGCGTTCCGGCATCTCCTCGCGTCGGCGGGGTCCACCAGCGCTCCGGCCGCGGGCCCGTCTCCCCTCATCGTCACCAAGATGGGCCCGCAGGACGACCCCGAGGCGTTCATCACGTTGTTCGAACAGGTCGCCGAAGCCTCGGGGTGGCCGATGGAGCAGCGCGCGGCGCGCCTCCTCCCCCTGCTCACGGGAGAGGCACAGCTGGCCGCGCTACAGCTCCCCGCCGACCGCCGGCTGGCCTACGCGGACCTCCGCCGGGCCGTCCTCCAGCGCGTGGGGCGCACCCCAGAGCAACAGCGCCAGCGCTTCCGCGCGCTGCGACTGGAGGAAGTTGGCCGGCCGTTCGCGTTCGGCCAGCAGCTCCGGGACGCCTGCTGGCAGTGGCTGAGGGCCAACAATCGCGACGCCGAGGGAATCGTCGACCAGGTGGTACTGGAACAGTTCGTCGCCCGCTTACCAGCCGGAACCGCGGAGTGGGTCCAGTGCCACCGCCCGGCGTCGCTGGATCAGGCAGTCGAGCTGGCGGAGGATCATCTGGCGGCTGTCCCGGCGGCAGGACAGCAGATGGCATCGTCTCTTCTCTCCTCTTCTCTCTCTCTCTCTCCCTCTCCTCCTGTGTCCCGTCCTCGCCCCATTCCCCCACCGCGGAGGCGGGGGCCGGCTCCACCCCAGCCGGCCCGCCGCACCCGCGGTGCCCTCCCGTTTCTCCCTTCTGTGTCTGTCTCTCCCCCACCTCAGGTGAGTGAGCCCCAGATCACCGGTGCAGAGGGAAAGCCCGGGCCGGTTTGCTGGCGCTGCGGGGAGCCGGGCCACCTTCATCAGCAGTGCACAGCAATGGAAGTGGGCGCGGTGGTTCGGATCCCCGACGCGCCAGAAGCCGCCCTCGATCGGGCCGGAGCGTATCGCATACCGGTGAGTATCCAAGGGGCTACATATCAGGCGTTGGTGGATTCTGGTTGTAATCAGACCTCAATTCGCCAAAGCCTGGTTCAAAACGAGGCATTGGGGGGAGCACAAGGGGTGAAGGTGTTATGTGTGCACGGGGATGTTCACAGCTACCCTTTGGTGTCGGTCCACATTATTTTCAGAGGGGAAAAATTTATAGTGAAGGCGGCGGTTAATCCTCGCCTTACCCACTCTTTAATTTTGGGGACTGATTGGCCGGGATTTCGGGGTTTAATGACACGCCTAGTCGAGAGTGGGTCCTGGCATTTGACAGGGGGAGGTCCCGGTGTCGCTTTGGCGGGAGCAGCTGTCACAGAGCCGTCTACGTCATCTCCGCGTCAGAGTGAGGAGCCGCCGGCTCCTCCTCTCTCTATTGGGGAATCCCTCGCGGATTTCCCATTAGAGCAGTCGCGAGACGAGACTCTGCGGCATGCGTTTGACCAAGTGAGAGTAATCGATGGTCAAACGCTCCCGCCGAACGCCACCCCGTCCTTCCCCTACTTCGCTATTATGAAGGATAGATTATACCGAGTGACGCAGGACACTCAAACTAAAGAGCGAGTCACGCAGCTTTTAATTCCGAAAAGCCGCCGGGAATTGGTATTCCAGGCGGCTCACTTTAATCCCATGGCTGGACACTTGGGGCAGGATAAAACACTAGCCCGAATAATGGCCCGATTCTATTGGCCGGGGATTCGCGGCGATGTTCGTAGGTGGTGTACGGCATGCCGCGAATGCCAGTTAGTAAACCCAGCGGCCATTCCAAAAGCGCCTTTGCGCCCTCTACCGTTAATCGAGACCCCGTTTGAGAGAATTGGGATGGATCTCGTCGGGCCATTAGATCGGTCAGCACGAGGGTACCGCTTTATATTAGTTCTGGTGGACTATGCAACGCGATACCCGGAAGCAGTGCCTCTGCGCAATATCTCAGCATGCAGTATTGCAGAGGCACTCTTCCGCGTCATCTCCCGAGTTGGAATCCCGAAAGAGATTCTGACTGATCAAGGCACTACGTTTATGTCACGGACACTGCGCGAACTGTATGGGTTATTGGGGATTAAGCCGATCCGCACCAGCGTGTATCACCCACAAACGGACGGTTTGGTAGAACGATTCAACCGCACCCTCAAAAATATTATTAAAAAATTCGTAAGTGAGGACGCACGTAATTGGGATAAGTGGCTCGAACCCTTGCTGTTCTCAGTGCGAGAGGTCCCCCAAGCCTCCACGGGGTTCTCCCCGTTTGAATTATTATATGGGCGTAAGCCGCGCGGCATCCTGGACGTGCTGCGGGAAAATTGGGAGGAGGGACCTTCACAAAGTAAGAATGAAATTCAGTACGTTATGGACCTGCGCGCAAAACTCCACACGCTCACCCACCTAACTCAGGAGAATTTGCGGCAGGCCCAGGAACGGCAAGCCCGCCTGTACAACAAGGGTACGCGCCTTAGAGAGTTCACTCCGGGAGATAAGGTACTCGTACTGTTGCCCACGTCGAGCTCCAAATTGATCGCCAAGTGGCAAGGACCCTTTGAGGTCACACGGCGAGTCGGGGATGTCGACTATGAGGTGAGGCGAACGGACAGGGGTGGGGCGCTACAGATTTACCACCTCAACCTGCTTAAACCCTGGAACGAGGAGGTCCCCGTGGCGTTGGTGTCGGTAGTTCCGGAGAAGGCGGAGCTGGGGCCGGAGGTTCAAAAAGGAACATTGGCATCACGTACCTCTCCGGTCCCCTGTGGAGACCACCTCTCCCCGACCCAACTCACGGAGGTCGCCCAGTTGCAGACCGAGTTTTCGGATGTGTTCTCGCCCCTGCCCGGTCGCACTAACCTCATAGAGCACCACATAGAGACACCCCCGGGGGTGGTAGTGCGTAGCCGCCCTTACAGGCTACCCGAACACAAAAAAAAGGTGGTTCGGGAAGAACTTCAGACCATGCTCGAAATGGGCATCGTCGAGGAGTCCCACAGTGACTGGAGCAGCCCGGTGGTCTTGGTACCCAAGGCCGACGGGTCGGTCCGGTTCTGTGTGGACTATAGAAAAGTCAACGCGGTGTCTAAATTCGACGCATACCCAATGCCTCGTATTGATGAGCTGCTCGATCGACTCGGCACTGCTCGATTTTATTCGACACTGGATTTGACGAAGGGATATTGGCAGATCCCCTTGACTCCACTATCCCGAGAAAAAACGGCCTTTTCCACACCGTTTGGTTTACACCAATTCGTCACCCTTCCGTTTGGGCTGTTTGGGGCGCCTGCGACATTTCAGCGGCTGATGGACAGAGTCCTCCGCCCTCACGCCACGTATGCGGCAGCATATTTAGATGACATCATCATCTATAGCAATGACTGGCAGCGGCACCTTGAACATCTGAGGGCCGTCCTTAGGTCGCTGAGGCGAGCGGGGCTCACAGCCAACCCAAAGAAGTGTGCGATTGGGCGGGTGGAAGTACGGTACCTGGGCTTCCACTTGGGCAACGGGCAGGTGCGTCCCCAAATTAATAAGACGGCAGCAATTGCGGCCTGCCCGAGGCCCAAGACCAAAAAGGGGGTGAGACAGTTCCTGGGGCTGGCTGGCTATTATCGTAGGTTTATACCTAATTATTCGGACGTCACCAGCCTGCTGACTGATCTCACTAAAAAGGGGGCACCAGATCCGGTCCAGTGGACGGAGCAGTGCCAGCGGGCTTTCTCAGAGGTAAAGGCTGCACTGTGTGGGGGGCCACTTCTACACTCCCCTGACTTTTCTCTCCCCTTTGTGTTGCAGACCGATGCATCGGACAGGGGGCTGGGGGCGGTTTTGTCCCAGGAGGTGGAGGGGGAGGACCGCCCTGTCCTGTATATCAGCAGGAAGCTGTCGGTGCGTGAGGGGCGCTACAGCACCATAGAGAAGGAGTGTCTGGCCATCAAGTGGGCGGTTCTCGCCCTCCGGTACTACCTACTGGGGCGCCCTTTCACCCTCTGTTCGGACCACGCGCCCCTCCAGTGGCTCCACCGCATGAAAGATGCCAACGCGCGGATCACCCGTTGGTATCTGGCGCTCCAACCCTTTAATTTCAAGGTGGTCCACAGGCCGGGGGCGCAGATGGTCGTGGCGGACTTCCTCTCCCGTCAAGGGGGGGGGGAGTCGGCTGCAGGCCGGACGGCCGCCCGGCCTGAGTCGGGCGGTGGGGGTATGTGGCAGCGGGGGCGTGGTCAAGCACCGGTCTGTGACAGGAGGGTGGAGTCAGGGAAGGTAAGTGGCAGAATCACGACACCTGAGAACAATTAACCTGTGTTTGTGTGTGTCTTCCCAGTGACAGCGCCCTATTTAAGGAGGGAGAGTGAGAGCAGAGGAGCTGATCTCCGGACTAGGCGCTGGCTGTGTGTGGCTGTCTGTCTAGCCCATAAGATTGTTCACTGAAAAGTGTGGCAATAAAGCCATTTTGCAAACCTGATCTCTGTCCTGCCGTCCTTAGTGCTCCACCCACACGTAGGGAGCGTTACATGCATATTACAAAAGGGATGCATGGTGAGGTATCCAGATGGACATGGATGGACAAGCAGATGGATGGATGTGAGTTGATCTTATTAAATTGAGCTAAAGATGGACAAATAGATGAATGCTGAGGCATCCAGATGAACCACTTCATGGAAGGATAAATAGATGGATGGATGTGGATGAATGCATTAATCGATGGAAGGATGGTGGATGGACATATGGACTGAGAGATGGCAAATTGTTTGGATGGATTGACAAAAAGATAGATGGATGAACTGAGTTTCCAGTTTATTGGTTAGTTGATCACACCTATGTCCGACTGGCAACATAGATAGATAGATAGATAGATAGATAGATAGATAGATAGATAGATAGATAGATAGATAGATAGATAGATAGATAGATATTATGTAGGGGGCAGCATGGTGGTGTAGTGGTTAGCACTGTCGCCTCACAGCAAGAAGGTCCTGGGTTTGAGCCCAGCGGCTGACAAGGGCCTTTCTGTGTGGAGTTTGCATGTTCTCCCCATGTCTGCATGGGTTTCCTCCAGGTGCTCCAGTTTCCCCCACAGTCCAAAGGCATGCAGATTAGGCTAATTTGTGGTTCTAAATTGACCGTAGGTGTGAATGTGAATGATTGTTTGTCTCTATGTGTCAGCCCTGCGATGACCTGGTGACTTGTCCAGGGTGTATCCCGCCTCTCACCCATAGTCAGCTGGGATAGGCTCCAGCTTGCCTGCGACCCTGTAGGACATGATAAGCGGCTACAGATGATGGATGGATATTATGCAGGTTTTGCATTATTAAAGAAAAGTAATAAATATTACAAAATCCTCTCACAGATGATTACATATTCATCTGATATTAATCATATCAAGCACAATGTCCACAAACAGCATGGAATAACAATGGGGCATTCTTTTTAAAGCACTCACATTCCCTTGTGTGTTAAATGGGCTTGCTGATGTCCAGGAAAACTGAGTTGTTAAGCACATTCACAAAGCTGTGGAACTGTGAGAAGTTTTGGCAAACTTGGCTGCTTTTGCTGTTGCTATGACGGTGGAGTGGCTGGCTGCTTTATGTCCCAAGGCACCCTCACGTCTGTGTTACCTTCTGGCTCGCCTTTTTAGTTATGCTGTCATAGTTAGTCGTGCTGGAGTCCCTGCTTGCACTCAGCGCACAATGTACACTGTTCTTAAGTCAAGCTAAGTCAGTTTATTTGTATAGCACTTTTAACAGCAGACATTGTCGCAAAGCAGCTTTACAGAAGAATTAAGACTTTAAACATATGAACTAATTTTATCCCTAATAAATTTATTTGTCCTTGGTGAGCAAGCCTGAAGCAACAGCGGCTAGGAAAAACTCCCTCAGACGACACGAGGAAGAATCCTTGATCGAAACCTGACTGAAAAGGGAACCCATGCTCATGTCTCTGTCTCTCTTTCTCTATCTCTCCCTCTGTCTGTCTCTCTCTGTCGAGTTACACATCAATCCCGAGATACGTGTGATGCTGGCCTCTCCTGCTCTTCTGATCTGCCTGATCCATCTTGATGCCCTACTTTACTTGGTGTTCTCATCATTTTGCTCCTGTGGAGGATAGCCCCATATGGACAGTCCAAAGATAAGCTGTGGCAGTGGGGGCATGGCCAAGCAGCAGTCTGTGAATGGAGGGCGGGGTCAGGGAAGGTAAGCGGCTAAGTCATTCCACCTGCTGTCAATTAATGTGTGTGTCCCTGTTTGTTACAGGGACGAAGCATAAAAGGAGAGAGAGAGCAGAGAAAGGGAGCTCTCTCCCCAACCACAATGCATGTGTGTGAGTGAGTGAGTAATGAATGAATGAATACATGAATGAAAGGAAGCAAACAAGCAAGCAAGCTGAAAAGCCCAAAATAAAAGATATTGTATAAATATTAACTCTCGCCTGCTGTGCTTCTGTGTTCCACCCACATCAGGAACTGTTACAGTGGTGCCGAAACCTGGGAGCATGGAAGGGAACCACCCCATGGAGTCCCCGCCATTTGAAGAGCTCATCCTTGCCTTCGCTACCGCCCAGCAGAACCAGCATCAAGTGCTGATTGCCCTCCAAAAGGAGCAGGAGCAATGCTTTGAAGCCTTTATGCTGGCCCAGCAGGAAGATCGCCAGGCGTTCCAGCACCGGCTCGCGTCAGCGGGGGCATTAACCACCACTGCTGCCACCCTCACAAAGATGGGACCGCAGGACGATCCGGAAGCGTTCCTCACTCTTTTTGAGCAAGCAGCCAAGGCGTGGGTGTGGCCGCTGGAGTAGCACGCGGCGTGCCTTCTCCTGCTCCTGACTGGCGAGGCGCAGCTCGCAGCGCATCAGCTCCCTGCTGACAGCCGGCTGGTCTACGCTGACCTGACAAAAGCCATCCTGCAGCGGCTCGGCCGCTCCCCGGAGCAACATTGCCAGTGCTTCCAGATGCTAGCATTGGAAGAAGTCGGCCGGCAGTTTGCATTCGGCCAGCAACTCCAGGACGCCTCCCAGTGGTGGCTGAGGGCGGAAAACCGCGACGCCAACGAGATCATCGATCTGGTGACACTGGAGCAGTTTGTCTTTCGACTTCCAGAAGGTACGGCAGAATGGGTCCAGTGTCATCACCCGGCGTCGCTGGAGCGAGCCATCGAGCTGGCGGAGGACCATCTGGAAGCAGCTCCGACGGCAGGCAGACGAGGTGTCTCTCCTCGCTTCTCTTCTCTCTCTCTTCTCCCCCGTCTATCACCCCCCTCCCCACCCCGTTCCCCTGCCACGGAGGTGGTGGCTGGCTCCTCCCCAGCCAGCCCGTCACACCCGTGGTGTCCTCCCCTCTCCTGTGTCTGTGTTGTCTCCCCCTCAGGTGAGCGACACCCATAACACCAGTGCAGAGGGAAAGCCTGGGCCGGTGTGCTGGCGCGGCGGGGAATCGGAGCATCTCTGAGGTCAGCGCTCCACAAGGGAGGTGGGTGCTGTAATCCGGATCCCCGACACGCCAGAAACTGCCCCCGATCGGGCTGGAATGTATCACATACCGGTGAGTATCCAAGGGGCTACATATCACGCTTTGGTGGATTCTGGTTGTAATCAGACCTCAATTCACCAATGCCTGATGCAAGGTGAGGCGTTGGGGGGAGCACAAGCGGTGAAAGTGTTGTGTGTGCATGGAGATGTTCACCATTACCCCCTAGTGTCTGTCCAAGTTCTATTCTGGGGCCAAATGCATAGAATAAAGGCGGTGGTTAGTCCCCGTCTCACCTACTCATTGATTTTGGGTACTGATTGGCCGGGATTTAAAAACCTAATGGAATATTTAACACGCAGCGGGTCCTGCACTAGTAGGTCACGGGAAGATCCCGGTGTGGCGTTGACTGGAGAAGCTGTGGCAGAGCCGTCTACGTCAACACCGCGTCAGAGTGAGGAGCAGTCCGCTCCTCCTCCCTCTCTCGGGGATTCCCTTGGGGATTTCCCGTTAGAGCAGTCACGAGACCAGACTCTGCAGCATGCGTTTGACCAAGTGAGAGTAATCGATGGTCAAACTCTTCAGCCAAGCGCAGCACCGACCTTCCCCTATTTTTCCATTATTAAAGATAGATTGTACCGAGTGACGCAGGACATTCAAACCAAGGAACAAATAACCCACTTGTTAATCCCAAAGAGCCGTAGGGAACTCGTGTTCCATGTGGCTCACTTTAATCCCATGGCTGGACACGGGGAAAGATAAAACACTAGCCCGAATAATGGCCCGATTCTATTGGCCAGGGATTCATGGGGATGTCCGTCGGTGGTGTGCGGCATGCTGTGAATGCCAATTAGTAAATCCTGCGGCCACTCCAAAAGCGCCTTTGCACCCTCTTCCTCTAATCGACACCCCGTTTGAGCGAATTGGGATGGATCTCGTTGGGCCATTAGATTGGTCAGCATGGGGATATTGCTTTATTTTAGTTCTAGTGGACTATGCAATGCGATATCCAGAAGCAGTGCCTCTCGGCAATATCTCAGCACGCAGTATTGTGGAAGCGCTCTTCCACTTTATCTCCCGGGTCGGGATTCTGAAAGAAATCCTGACAGACCAAGGCACTTCGTTTATGTCACGCACACTGCGAGAGCTGTATGGGTTACTGGGGATTAAGTCTATCTGCACCAGTGTCTATCACCCACAAACGGATGTCTTAGTAGAGTGATTTAACCAGACACTCAAAAACATAACCCGTAAATTCGTAAGTGAAGATGCGCGTAATTGGGATAAGTGGCTCGAGCCCCTGTTGTTCGCAGTACAAGAGGTCCCGCAAGCCTCCACTGGGTTTTCTCCCTTCGAATTATTATATGGGCGTAAGCCGCGTGGCATTCTGGACATGCTACGGGAAAATTGGGAGGCGGGACCTTCACCGAGTAAAAATGAAATCCAGTACGTTCTTGACCTGCATGCAAAACTCCACACCCTCACGCACCTAACCCAGGAGAATTTGCAGCAGGCACAAGAACGTCAAAGCCGGCTGTATGACAGGGGCACCCACCTTAGAGAGTTCACGCCGGGAGACAAAGTGCTCATATTATTGCCCACGTCGAGTTCTAAATTAGTCGCCAAGTGGCAAGGGCCCTTTGAGGTCACACGGCGAGTCAGGGACGTCGACTATGAGGTGAAGCGAACAGATAGGGGTGGGGCACTGCAAATCTACCACCTCAACCTTTTAAAATGCTGGAAT
Source organism: Neoarius graeffei (assembly GCF_027579695.1). Lineage (NCBI taxonomy): Eukaryota > Metazoa > Chordata > Actinopteri > Siluriformes > Ariidae > Neoarius > Neoarius graeffei. The sequence goes on from NC_083588.1 coordinate 59,389,156, forward strand.
GAGGGGATCCCCATGGCGTTGGCGTTGGTAGTCCCAGAGAAGGCAGAGCTGGGGCCGGAAATAAAAAGGATAACATCTCGGACCACTCCGGTCCCTTGTGGAGACCGGCCCAACTCACGGAGGTAGCCAAATTGCAGAAGGAATTTTCCAACATGTTCTCACCCCTTCCTAGTCATACCCACCTCATAGAACACCACATCGAAACAACCCTGGGGGTGGTAGTGCGTAGCCGCCCTTACCACTTGCCCGAACACAAGAAAAAGGTGGTTCAGGATGAACTCAAGGCCATGCTCGAAATGGGCATAGTCGAGGAGTCCCACAGTGACTGGAGCAGCCCAGTGGTCCTGGTTCCCAAGACCGACGGGTCGGTCCGGTTCTGTGTGGACTATAGAAAGGTCAACATGATGTCTAAATTTGATGCATACCCAATGCCTCACATTGATGAGTTGCTTGATCGGTTAGGCGCTGCTCGCTTTTATTCGACACTGGATGTAACAAAGGGATATTGGCAGATCCCCTTGACTCCTCTATCCCGAGAGAAAATGGCCTTTTCCACACCATTTGGATTACACCAATTTGTCATGCTCCCTTTTGGGTTGTTTGGGGCGCCCGCTATGTTCCAGCGGCTTATGGACAGGGTCCTCCGCCCTCACGCTGCCTACGCGGCCGCCTATCTAGAGACATTGTAATCTATAGTAATGATTGGCCGCGGCACTTGGAATGCCTGAGGGCTGTTCTAAAGTCGCTGAGGCGAGTGGGCCTCACAGCTAACCCAAAAAAGTGTGCGATTGGGCAGGTGGAAGTACAGTATCTGGGGTTCCACTTGGGTCATGGGCAGGTGCGTCCCCAAATTAACAAGACTGCAGCAATTGCGGCCTGCCCGAGGCCCAAGACCAAAAAGGAGGTGAGACGGTTCTTGGGACTGGCTGGCTATTATCGTAGGTTTCTACCTAATTATTCGGACATCACCAGCCCGCTAACCAATCTCACTAAAAAGGGGGCTCCAGATCTGGTCCAGTGGACGGAGCAGTGCCAACAGGCCTTCTCTGAGGTAAAAGCTGCACTGTGTGGGGGGCCACTCTTCCACTCCCTTGACTTCTTGCTCCCCTTTATTTTGCAGACTGATGCATCGGACAGAGGGCTGGGGGCCATTTTGTCCCAGGAGGTAGAGGGTGAGGAGCGCCCCGTGCTGTACATCAGCCAGAAACTTTCGATGTGTGAAAGCAGGTACAGCACAATCGAGAAGGAGTGTCTCGCCATCAAGTGGGTGGTCCTCGCCCTCCGATACTATCTGCTGGGGCGCCCTTTCACTCTCTGTTCGGACCACGCGCCCCTCCATTGCTCCACTGCATGAAGAATGCCAATGCGCGGATCACCTTTTGGTATCTCGCCCTCCAGCCATTTAAGTTCTAGGTGATCCACAGGCCGGGGGCGCAGATGGTGGTAGTGGACTTCCTGTCCCGTCGGGGGGGGAGTCAGCTTCAGGCCGGATGGCTCCCTGGCCTGAGTCGGGCGGTGGGGGTATGTAGCAGCGGGGGCATGGCCAAGCAGCAGTCTGTGAATGGAGGGTGGGGTCGGGGAAGGTAAGTGGTTAAGTCATTCCACCTGCTGTCAATTAATGTGTGTGTGTCTCTGTTTGTTACAGGGATGAAGCATAAAAGGAGAGAGAGAGAGCAGAGAAAGGGAGCTCTCTCCCCAACCACAATGCATATGTGTGAGTGAGTGAGTGAGTAATGAATGAATGCATGAATGAAAGGAAGGAAGTAAACAATTAAGCAAGCTGAAAAGCCCAAAATAAAATATATTGTACAAATATCAACTCTCGCCTGCTGTGCTTCTGTGCTCCACCCACATCAGGAACTGTTACACAAGCCCACACGTGGACAAGCCCACACATGAAGCTCCACCTCTCTCCTAGTCAACTGCTTATCAACTTCAACTTCTGCACTGGATCCCTTACCTACATGACTCTTCAAACCGGTAATACCAGAAGCCATCAAACCTCTTTAAAAAAAATAAAATTCTCTTGGCACTGGCTATGTACTTAAATCCTTTGATGTAGCAGTTGTCAGACTCCTGTTAAAAAAAAAAAAAAAAAAAAAACAATCCCAATCAGCTGGCCAACTATAGGCCAATATCAAGCTCCCCTTTATCTCCATGATCTAAGAAAAAGCTGTGGCACAGCAGTTATGCGTATATCTACAAAGGAATAGCATCCATGATATGTACTGTATCAGGATTTAGACCTCATTATAGCATAGATAGCATTGGTTAAAGTAGTAAATAACCTATTACTGGCCTTTTGATCAGGGTATGTCTCTTTGCTTGTGTTGACCTTAGTGTAGCCTTTGACACCACTGATCATAACATTCTTTTGATAGATTAGAAAATGTGACCACTATTTAACTGATTTTAGCTTGATGTAAAAGGTGGCTTTTCTATGCATACTAGGGTAAAGTTTGATGTTCAAGGTTTTGTCTTAGGCCCACTTTTATTAATTTTTTCCTTCTATATGCTACCTTTAGGTAATATTTGTAAGCATGGTATTAGCTTCCACTGTTATACTGATGACACACACTTGTATGTTTCAACAAAGCCACATGAGACACCTTCTTAATAAAATTGAGCAGTGTGTAAAGGACATTAGATGCTGGGTGCTTATTAACTTCCTTCTACTTAATTCTGACAAGACAGAAGTACTTGTTCTGGTTCCTCTCAAGGTTTCTTCCTTGTGTCATCTCAGGAAGTTTTTCCTCACCACCATCACCTCAGGCTTGCTCATGAGGGATAAAGTTTAGTTCATATGTCTTTAAAATTATTTTTCTTTAAAGCTGCTTTGCGACAATGTTAAAAGCGCAATACAAATAAATTGACTTGACTTTCAAAGCACATCACAGTAAATGAATTCTGTATTTAATGCACCAGGTATTAAATCAGTAAGTGTTACATTTAAAACTTTGTTCTGACCATAGTATGATCTGATCTTTGGCTGTTATGTATGGTGGGAGAATTAGTTACAGGAAATATTAAGAAATTAAATTATGTATAGAACACTGGATTTTTGTCTGTTTTTTTTTTAAGCAATAAGCCACTTGAAGTGGCCTTTCCCTTTACTAGCCTCTTTTTGGAAAGAAAAATGCTCTGATCTTTAGAGTGCTAAACACTGAATATTTATTTGATGAATGTCTCCTTAGAGAACTTCCCATCACTTTTTTTTATTTATTTTTAGAATTTGATATGGGGCGGCACGGTGGTGTAGTGGTTAGCGCTGTCACCTCACAGCAAGAAGGTCCTGGGTTCGAGCCCCGTGGCCGGCGAGGGCCTTTCTGTGTGGAGTTTGCATGTTCTCCCCGTGTCCGCATGGGTTTCCTCCGGGTGCTCCGGTTTCCCCCACAGTCCAAAGACATGCAGGTTAGGTTAACTGGTGACTCTAAATTGAGCATAGGTGTGAATGTGAGTGTGAATGGTTGTCTGTGTCTATGTGTCAGCCCTGTGATGACCTAGCGACTTGTCCAGGGTGTACCCCGCCTTTCGCCCGTAGTCAGCTGGGATAGGCTCCAGCTTGCCTGTGACCCTGTAGAACAGGATAAAGTGTCTAGAGATAATGAGAATGAGTTTTAAGTTGTTTCATATGTTTAGGTGTAAATATCAGGAAATACTCACAAAAGCTGAAATTGATTTTGTCAAACTTTCTGGATAATTTTATGAATTTTGAAAAGATCAGGAAAAGGATGTCTGATGTTGAGAAGCATCCCGTTTAAAAATGTTTGTGTGTGTGTGTGTGTATACAGCAGAGATGTTTGCGATTTCTGGTTCTGTGGTGAGGATGAGAGACCTGTAGGGTTACTAGCGCCTCTTCAGAAGATCTCTTATCGCTCTCTCGTATGATTTAAAAGAAAACGGCTGGCTAGTATTTCAGTATATATCCTGATGGAGCTGGGCCTGGAAGTGTGTGTGTGTGTGTGTGTGTGTGTGAGTGAGAGAGTGAGTTAGTTCATAGTGTGGACTGGGCAGAAATCCCAAAATAGTGTGTACATGTTTTTATATCTTAGTGGTGACCAACTGTCCCCAAAAGATTTGGAATATCCGCCATTTTTGACCTTGTAGGGACCTTTCACATTGTATGTAAGTTGACCTTCTGGCAGACAGACACTCCTGAAAGACCTTGAGACGGTGTCTTGCTGGTGTATAAATAAATGAGAGCCTCCTTTCTCCTTTTTTCCCCCTCTCTCCACACATTCATGCTCAGTCTCCTCCTTCACTGTGCAATTAATGCTTCACCAACCAGCAATGCAAAAATCTGTAATCTTTCCTATACTGTATCTGCTAAATTGCTATGGTATTTGAAGGGCTGAGTGTGCGACTGCAAATCCACATTATTTATCAGCTCATTAACAGAGCTAAATCGAGTGTATTGGAGAAGGTGAACACAAATGTGTAAAGTGCAGGAAATGAAGAATATAGATTTGAGGAAACACTGGTTCAGGACTTTTAGTTCTTGTGGGGACACTTAATTTCTATCAGGTTAATTTTGTGTTTCTGACACCAGAATGCTTATGTTGACAGTAGAGGAGTCATATGGGGCTTCATTTCATGTAAATGTAAAAATCATTAGTGATAAAGCTGTTAAAATAGTTTCATATATTACATAGACATGAGTGTTTTACTGGGAAATACACCACTCATGCTTTTCATACAGACTACATCCGTGACCTTAGTTTATCAAGATCCTCACATCAATGAGTTTTGATAAATTTGTATACTTTTTGCTTGTCTTTTATAATAATCACATGTTGGCCTGAAGATATGAAGTTTATCTTGTGTTGAAAAACTTGCATTTTTCATACGAAATATATCACGGATCTGAGTGACATTTTAAATATTGGCTGGCGTTGAGTGGTCTATCAGATATATTCCATGCAACTAGCAAGATACTGAACGAGTTGAAGATGAGTAGCTGAATGGAGTACGTCTGATATACCATGAAAAAAGCCATTATTATTAGACATACATGTTCTTTTCGGGTGCTCAACTCATCTTTCTCTTTCAAAATTCTCTCAATCTTACGTATTTAACAAAGTTTTACGTCTCCAACATGTGAAGTCATGTCTTGACAACCATGCAATATCGTAAACCAAATTCAACGCTCATCCTCCATTGGGTAGAGTGACATAATACATGTAGGATAAGCGATATGCTAACAATATTGCATGCTATCAAGCCAAATAAATGAAACCTGCTAGAAGTGAATAGAACACGTTTTTATTCCATTGAAAATGTGTCTTTTATGTATAATTCCTGATATTTCTCTCCGATGACGTCACTTCCAGCATCTTTCTGTTGACTAGGTGCATGTTCTCAATGGTGAACTGGTTAAATTTTTTATTTTTTTGGTGTGGATGTGTCTGTATAAAATAAAAAGCATTACGCAGTGGCATGAAGATATGAAGCTCCACTCACTTGTGATATGATACATACGTTCACCACTCAAAGAAACTTCATATCTTCATGCCACCATGTAATATCCTCTGTGATCAGGTGATCTTAAAGTACAGTGTATTAATATTGCAAATGCCAAGGCTTTACTGTATTAGAAACAGAAGTGCTTTGACCTGGTTAAAAACACATTTATATAAAACTTCACATGGTGGAAAAATATAAAATGTTTTGAAAGCAACAGGTTTTCCCATTTTAAGTCCTGCAAAACTGAAAAAAAGGAAGTGAAAGATTCTACTTCATCTCCCCTGAAATAAATATTTTGCTTTGCTTCCTGGTCTTGTTTCTGACTTTCCACTTGGAAAAATCCGTTTGAACATCTCTCCAGCTCGTAATTGCTACTCAAAGTCTCTCATCTCATCTCATTATCTCTAGCCGCTTTATCCTTCTACAGGGTCGCAGGCAAGCTGGAGCCTATCCCAGCTGACTATGGGCGAAAGGCGGGGTACACCCTGGACAAGTCGCCAGGTCATCACAGGGCTGACACATAGACAACCATTCACACTCACACCTACGGTCAATTTAGAGTCACCAGTTAACCTAACCTGCATGTCTTTGGACTGTGGGGGAAACCGGAGCACCCGGAGGAAACCCACGCGGACACGGGGAGAACATGCAAACTCCGCACAGAAAGGCCCTCACCGGCCCCGGGGCTCGAACCCAGGACCTTCTTGCTGTGAGGTGACAGCGCTAACCACTACACCACCGTGCCGCCCTGCTACTCAAAGTCTGAGGCCCAATTCCAAATGTCCACATTCACGGACTCACAGACTTTGAGGAACATTTCTGAAAAATCCATGAGGGCTTAGGGCTGTCCTACTGGGCACAACTGATCTCTCGCAGAAATTCTGAGCCCTTTATGTACACTTTTTACAAGTCTGCATTTCTACAGACTTTGCCTGCAGGATTTATCTCCAGTTCATAGTGTTGTGATCTGAAACAAGTAAAGCCTGGAAGCATAACAAACACACAAAATCAGAGGAATGCAAGCACATGCTATATTACAGTCCTAGTTTTGTCATCAACCAGTTTTTTTAAAATTGCTTAATGATGCTGTTTTGACAAAAATAGTAAATTTATTATTATTCGCTCATCCAGCCAACAGGTCGATGAACTTATGCCATCATGTGTTGTCCAGCGTCGTCCACATTTCACGAAAATTGCTTCTTCTCTCTCAATTCTTCACAGATTTTGATTCTTTCTGGCATGAAGGTAGGGGTACCTAGGGTGCATATAACTTCTACCCAGATTTGCTTCGTTATAATTATTAATGAAGTTATGGACTAATTAAGCCTTAATGAGCAGTTCAACAAAAATCGCTTCTTCTCAGTCAGTTCCTCGCCATTCATTCCAAAGGTATATATAGTTTGCAACATTTATTGTGCAAGATGGCCCACTTTAGATCGTTCCTTCTGGACTAGATGGGGCCGGAGTGAGCTATGCCGTCATTGACGGTCTTCTTTGACAATTACCTCTCGTGCTGTCTGTAAGATAAGTGCCTGGAACATATCAGTCACCTACCAAGTGATGTAAACTAAGGTGGTGTTTACATTAGACCGTATCCGTCTCGTTTTCGTCGCGGATGCACTGTCTGTGCACATTAAAATGCCGGGAAACGACTCCACAGGCGGAACAACTTGAATCCGCCAGGGCCCACGTATTCAACCCAGTTCGTATCTGATCCGGTGCTGTGTAAACATTGAGGAACAAGGAAACGCTGTGCTGAGCTCTAGCTGACGTCGTCACTGGACAACGTCACTGTGACATCCACCTTCCTGATTCGCTGGCGTTGGGATCTCACACACAGCGGCTCAGTCCCGAATCACTGCTCGTGCGCTTCACTCGCACGCTCTGTGAGCTGCGCAGGGCCGGAGTGCGCACCCTCCAGAGGGCACTCGCTGTTCAGGGTGGAGTGATTTGGAGCGCAGGAGGAAGCGCTGAGCCGCACTGAGGTTTATTTACACATTTCAACTTATTTACCTCCTTCAGGTGCTTAAACTCAGTGAGAACATGAACATCACAGTCAGGTGTGTTTATCTGCTGGAGAAGGTGTTCGCTTGCCATCCTTCCACTTGCAAGTGGTGAGTGACTTGCGCATGCCCGATATGCACTGGGATCATGTGACGTGCCATCTAATTAGTCATGTGATTAGCGTATCCGTGTATTGGCGTTGCTGTGTGCACGCGAATCGTGTATTGGCGTTGCTGTGTGCACGCGAATCGTTTTAAAAACGTTAATCTGATGATCCGCTGAAACGGTCTAATGTAAACACCACTTAAGTCTGTGAGGGTTCAGGGATTACGTCTTAGTGTGGGATTGGGATTGAGATTAGGCCTTGGTTTCTCAAGCACTCCGACTTGTCCAAGTTGTGATTCCGTGACCTCACTTCAAAATGGCGGCACTTATAGTGAAAAGTACAAACAAGAAAAAACAGTGATTTTTCACTTTTTAAGCAATCTTTTGAGTTTGTATTTTTCTTTGAAATCTACTGAGCATTCATGAGCCTTGTTTCTATTCCTGTGTTAATCTGAATTTTAACTTTTTTTGTTTTGATTACAAATTGCCCTATTGTGAAGTTGGCTTGTAGTTTTTTTTGTTGTTGTTGTTCCCTCCCACTAATGTTTAGGACAGTTAATTGGTTTGCCTTGAATAAAGAACACACTGAATTTATGCACTTGCATTGACATCCTGCCTCATCAGCCAACACATTACAGTGCTGATTTAACTTGAATTTTATTTAACATGTAATAAATGAAATATAAAAATAATAAATGCCTTACCAGCTAGCAATCAGTGAAGGGTGCATGTTCAACCTGCCCACTGTTTTTAATCTTGTTTTCTTCATTATCTTTTCCTTTTTTCATTCTGCTACCTTTACTGTGTGTGTGTGTGTGTGTGTGTGTGTGTGTGTGTGTGTGTGTTTGTTGATACATGGATAAGGAAAAAGAGAATTTCTCTCATGTGAGAATAACAACATCTGACTTTTCTAACTCTTAGCTGGCCTCCCCTGCTGTTACCCCGAGGGTCTCAGACAAACACGCAACTAATATTCTGCCTCATGATCAGGCTCCTGTTTCCCTCAAGGGACAAATATCGCATAATTGGAAGCAGCATTATTCAAATAACATTACAAACCCAATCCTTTTTTCTTTTTTCACATCCCTATGATTTCCAGGCAGATCGGTCTGGGGTTTTGAGATCTTTGTTTATTGAGTACATACAGCAGATCGATACAGCATCACAGTCATATCATTTTAAGTCCCCCTCAATGGGGCTTTTAAAGGACATTTTTCAACTCTGAAAACTGCTCACACACACACACACACACACACACACAAAACCCTACACAATGCTTTTTTCCACGGTTTACCAGTTCAGTACTAAATGATCCAGTATATTTGCTATCTGCTTAAGATACGATATTACTTTACTTCCTTATAAACAATATTTTTACATCAAATGCAAGAGGAATAAAACGTGACTTAATGGAATTTTTAACAAGACCGTCGATGATGGCATAGCTCACCTCGGCTCCGTCTAGTCCAGAAGGAACGATCTAAAGTGGGCCACCTTGTGCAATAAATGTTGCAAGCTATATATAGAAGCTATATCCACCCTAGGAATACCTACCTATTTGCCAGAAAGAATCCAAAACTGCAAAGAATTGACCGAGAAGAAGCGCTTTTTGTTGAACTGCTCATTAAGGCTTAATTAGTCCATAATTTCATGAATAATTGTAATGAAGCAAATCTGTGTAGAAGTTATATGCACCCTAGGTACCCCTACCTTCAAGCCAGAAAGAATCAAAATTGGTGAAGAATTGAGAGAAGCGATTTGTGTGGAAACTGCTCATTAGGGATCGATTAATTACTCCATATCTTCATTATTAATTGCAATGATGCAAATTTGGATAGAAGCTATATGCACCCCAGGCAGACCTACCTTCCTGCCAAAAAGAATAAAAATTGGTGAAGAATTGAGAGAGAAGAAGCGATTTTCATGAAATGTGGACCGCGCTGGATGGATGATGGCCAACACATGATGGGATAAACTCATAACCTGTCGCTGGATGAGCTAACAATGAATAAACTACATTTGGATATACAGTACCATTATAAGGGAAAAAATATCAATGACTTGGTGACATGAGGTCCTGAACTGTTTTATTCCTCTGAGATTAAAGCAGTATGCATTGTTTTTATTATTTAAAGAATGGCACATTCATACTTTTTTTAAAAATATTGTGGAATATCTCTGGAAAAAAAATTACAAAAATAATGCTACAGGATCTATTTTAGACCGACCTAAGTACTTTTCTGCCACTCAGACTCCTTATCAGTTAAAATGGGAACCTCTAGCTATCTGCTGCCACCCCCATTGCTGTATAGCTGTATGTAAATGCATTAACAATATCATAGATTTTGATTTTAAATTTATTAGGAATTGTAGTATAAATTATTATACATGCCTCCATCACAGCAGTGTAGTGGTTAATGCTGTTGCCTCACAGCAAGAAGGTCCGGGTTCATGTTTTGCTGGGAATTGAACCGGGGTCGCTGGTGTAGTAATCCAGCAAACCCCTACTAGGCCACCAGGGGAATGACTCAAGTGCAGAGGAGTGAGGCGAAAGTAGAGTAGAAAAAAAAAACCCAGTATATTTACAATGCAAAAAGGCAAAAAACAAAAGTATAATCCCAACGCTCAGAAGATATACGAGAAAAAATAAAAAATCCAAAAGTTTAAAGTCAAAAACAAAAAGCCAAATATAAGAAAAGAAAAGGCAAAAATCCAAATGCTCAGAAGATCCCAAAATGGTAAACACAAAGTCCAAAATGTCCACAAGAAAACAAAGTACAAAAGACCACAAAGACAAAGGCAAGGAACACGGAACAGAGATCTCAGGTGATAACAGCACAAAGACTCCGTGACTAGGGACCAAACTGAGGAAGTATTTATACACAGGGAAATTAGAAACTAGGCAGGGCAGGAAATAAGGAACAGGTGAGGCAAAAAGCACATGAAAACAAGCAATCAAAACAAACACAAAACACAGAAGCAGTGGCGGCCTCTAGAGGCCAAAAACAAACATGACAAGAAAAAGCAATGATCGCGGCCTCTAGAGGCCAAGACAGTCCCCAGTCCTAACAGGACCCCCCCCAGGAGCGTCTCCTGACGTTCCCAGGGTGATCTGGATGGGCCGAATGGAAGTCCCGACACAGATCCTTGTCTAAAACGTCCCGAGCGGGAACCCAGCAGCGCTCCTCAGGGCCATAGCCCTCCCAGTCCACTAGATATTGGAGCCCACTGTGGACCCGGCAGGAGTCAAGCAGGCGGCGCATGGTGAACACAGTCTGACCCTGGAAGATGCGGGGGGGCAGGGGATTCCTAGGGGCAGGGGATACATGGACAATAGTACGGGCCGCAACAGGGAAACATGGAATGTGGGGTTGATACTTAGAGTCCGGGGCAACTGGAGCCGGTAGGCGACAGGGTTCACCCTGCGCACAACCTTGAAGGGGCCAATGTAGCGAGGAGCAAGCTTGCGGTTCTCCACCCGCAGCAGAAGGTCCTTGGCGGACAGCCAAACCCGCTGCCCAGGGCGGAAAACGTGGGCAGGCCTTCTATGGTGGTTGGCCTGAGTCTGGTTGGACCCGGAAGTCTGGATGAGGGTCCTTCTGACCTTGTTCCAGGTCTTGTGACACCGTCTCACATACTGGTTGACCGAGGGCACCCCAGTGTCCTCCTCCTGGTCCGGAAACAGAGGTGGCTGGAACCCGAATTGGCACTGGAATGGCGACAACCTGGTGGCAGATGATTGCAGGGTGTTGTGGGTGTATTCCGCCCAGGGCAGCCAGGTGCTCCATGATGTCGGGTTATCCATCACCAGGCCTCGCAGGGTGGTTTCCAGGTCCTGGTTGAGCCTCTCTGTCTGGCCATTGGACTGGGGGTGGAACCCAGAGGAGAGGCTGGCAGTGGCCCTGATGAGTTTGCAGAACCCGCGCCACACTCAGGAGGAGAACTGGGGCCCCCAGTCTGAGACGATGTCCTGTGGAAGACCAAAGACTCAGAAGACATGAGAAAAAATAAGTTTGGCTGTTTCAAAAGCAGAAGGGAGTTTGCACAGTGGTATGAAGCGGCAGACCTTTGAGAATCTGTTGACAATGACCAATATGACAGTGTTACCTTGTGAGTCAGGAAGACCTGTGATGAAGTCGACTGCCACATGGGACCAGGGACACCGGGGAATGGGCAGGGGATGCAGGAGGCCCTGGGGATGCTGTCGTGGGTTCTTGCTTCTGGTGCACACCTCACAGGACAGGACGAATGACCTCACTTCCTTCTCCATGCTTGGCCACCAGAAGCATCTTTTCAAGAAGTCCAGGGTCCTCCAAGCTGCCGGGTGGGCGGTGAGAGGGGACGAATGACCCCACTGGAGAACCTTGGCCTGGGCTTGATGAGGAGGCCTGGTGGCCCCGTTCCAGGACCGGGGTCCTGGCGTTGAGCTTGTCGGACAGCCTCCTCAACACCCCAGCGGACAGGGGCCACAATCCGGGACACCGGGATAATAGGCCCAACTTCACTCTCCCTGTTGTTGGGCGAGAATAGCCTGGAGAGCGCATCCGGTTTGGTGTTCTTAGAGCCAGGGCGGTATGATAGGGTGAAACTGAATCGACTGAAAAACAAGGCCCACCTAGCCTGTCGTGGGTTCAGTCTCTTGGCTTGCTGGAGGTACTCCAGGTTCTTGTGGTCCGTCCAAACCAGGAATGGATGTTGCGCTCCCTCCAGCCAGTGCCTCCACTCCTCAAGGGCCAGTTTAACCGCTAGCAGTTCTCGATCCCCCACATCATACCGGGACTCTGCAGGGCTCAGGCGGTGGGAGAAGTAAGCGCAGGGGTGCAACTTTCCTTCCGAGCGTTGAGAGAGCACCGCGCCGACACCACTGTCCAAGGCGTCCACCTCCATGATGAACGGTTGGGAAGTGTCCGGGAGGATCAGAATGGGTGCTGTGCAAAAGCAGTGCTTGAGGTCCTTGAACGCCTTTTCCGCCCGAGGAGACCAGACATAAGATCCACCAGTCTTTTTGGTGAGATCTGATATGGGTGCTGCTACGGAACTGAAGTTCCTGACGAACTTGCGGTAGAAGTTAGCGAATCCTAAGAACTGCTGAACTTCTCTAATGGACTTGGGAGTAGGCCAGTCCCGGACGGCCAGGGTCTTGGCTGGGTCCATTTGGAGTTGTCCCGTCCGTACAATAAAACCCAGGAAGGAGACCTTGGGGACATGAAACTCGCATTTCTGGGCTTTAGCAAACAGATTGTTCTGTAGAAGTCTCTGGAGGACTTGGCGGACATGGTGGCAGTGCTCCTGTAAGGTTTTGTAAATATCAAGATGTCGTCGAGATAGACGAAAATGTACTGGTTAATTATGTCCCTCAAGACGTCGTTGATTAGGGTCTGAAAAACTGCCGGTGCGTTGGTGAGTCTGAAGGGCATAACTCGATACTCATAGTGCCCTGACAGGGTGTTAAAGGCAGTCTTCCACTCGTCTCCCTGTCGGATACAGATGAGGTGGTATGCATTCCGTAAGTCCAACTTGGTAAAGACAGTGGCGCCTTGGAGCAGGTCGAACGCTGTGGACATCAGCGGAAGGGGATAGCGGTTGCGCACCATGATTTTGTTAAGGCCCCTGTAGTCAATACACAGTCAAAGCCCTCCATCCTTTTTACCGACAAAGAAGAAGCCGGCGCCAGCAGGTGAGGTGGAGGGTCGAATGAACCCAGAGACCAGGGCATCCTTAATGTATTCCTCCATGGCCTTGCGTTCTGGCTGAGAGAGGGAAAACAGTCTGCCCCAAGGAGGGGTAGTCCCAGAGAGCAAATTGATGGCACAGTTGTAGGCACGGTGCGGAGGAAGAACGGTGGCCCTACTCTTGTTGAACACTTCTTTCAAATCCCAGTACTCTGTGGGAACTTGAGATAACTCTGTGAGATCAGGAGGCTCGGCAGGAGACACAGGAGAGCTAGAGAGCAGACAAGAGGTATGGCATGCAGGACTCCATTCCACAACCTGGCTTGTTACCCAGCCTATGCGCAGGTTGTGGCGGGTAAGCCAAGGAAGGCCTAGAATAACTGGGAACTCTGGCGAATGAATAAGGTGCAAGGGAATTTCTTCTTTGTGACCTTGAGCCTGAAGAAAGACTGGAGAAGTAACTTGGGTGACTCTTCCATCACCTAAAGCTTGGCCATCGAGGGCAGACACAGACAGCGGGACTTCAAGAGGAGCAGTAGGGACATTGATTCTTTGGGCGAAGTGGATATCCATAAAGTTTCCCGCCACCCCGGAGTCTAGCAAGGCCTGGCAAGAGTGGACGGACTCACCCCAGGAGATGGAGACCGGGATGTAGACTCCTTGGCCAGGAAGTTCAGGAGAGAGGGTAGGCCCTGTCACAACCCTCCCTCGGCTGGACGGGGTGGTCCTTTTCCCGAGAGCTTGGGACATGATGCTCGGAAGTGGCCAGGCTTGCCACAGTAGATGCAGCACTTGTCCCTCCTTCTGTGCTCCCTCTCAGATGCAGAGAGGTGAGTACGGCCCAATTGCATGGGCTCTGGACAGTCACTGGAGGAGGTAGACGGGCTCCATGTTGAGGCAGTGAGGCCGGGGAGGCTCAGGACTTGGCGGCATTCTCTAATCCTGTTGTCAAGACGAATGGCATGTGAGATCAGTGTTTTTAGGTCACTTGGGCATCCGATAGAGGCCAGACCATCTTTGATGGGGTCAGACAAACCATGGTGGAAGGCTGAAACCAGGGCAGCCTCGTTCCATCCGCTGACTGCTGCGAGTGTCTGGAACGAGATGGCGTAGTCTGCGACGCTTCCTACTTGCCGGATGGACATGAGCTTTCTGGCTGCATCTTTACTGATGTCCGCCTGATCGAAGACACAAAGCATCTCTTCCGTAAACAGCTTGAAATCAGAGCACTCAGGTCCCTGTCTCTGCCAGATGGCCGTTGCCCAAGCTCATGCTTTACCAGCTAACAAGGTTATCACAAAGGCAATCTGTAGTGTAGGTGGTAGGCTGGAGCTCAAAGGTGAGTTGGCACTGGGTAAGGAACTCCCGGCACTCACTGTGCTTGCCATCATACCTTTGTGGTGCAGGAAGGCTGGGTTCGCAAGGTGAAGGAGGCAGCGTGGCAGGAGGCACTGGAGCAGATGGTGGAGCAGGAGCAGAATCAGGAGATGCGGGCGTAGGAGTCAGCTGTGCCAGGGCTTTCCCAATTTGCTGGGGCAGTACCTCGTGGCGAGCAAGGGCCTCACATTGGCTTGCGAGTGTTCGTCCATGAGTGTCCATGGTCACTCCGAAGCGTGTTAAAGCTGCCATAATTCCATGAAGGTTGGCCGGGTAGACAGTTGAAGCAGCCTCTGCTGAGTCAGTCATGACAGAGTCTTTCTGTTAGGGTTTTGCTGGGAATCAAACCCGGGTCGCTGGTGTAGTAATCCAGCAAACCCCCACTAGGCCACCAGGGGAATGACTCAAGTGCAGAGGAGTGAGGCGAAAGTAGAGTAGAAAAAAAAACAGTATATTTACAATGCAAAAAGGCAAAAAACAAAAGTATAATCCCAACACTCAGAAGATATATGAGAAAAAATAAAAAATCCAAAAGTTCAAAGTCAAAAACAAAAAGCCAAAGATAAGAAAAGAATAGGCAAAAATCCAAACGCTCAGAAGATCCCAAAATGGTAAACACAAAGTCCAAAATGTCCACAAGAAAACAAAGTACAAAAAACCACAAAGACAAAGGCAAGGAACACGGAACAGAGATCTCAGGTGATAACATAACAGCACAAAGACTCCGTGACTAGGGACCAAACTGAGGAAGTATTTATACACAGGGAAATTAGAAACTAGGTGGGGCAGGAAATAAGGAACAGGGGCCTCATGTACAAAGCTTGCGTACGCACAAAAAAGCTACGTACGTCACTTTCTGTGCAAACATTCGTATGTACAAAGATTGACTTGGCGTGGAAAAGTGCGGTACTCTACGCAAACCTCATGGCTGGCGTACGCACATTTCTGATGCATCTTGGTACTTGGCGACACTTAGAGGCAGAGCAACGCAACTACATTTAGGCCTACTCGGTCAAGAGTCATGACATGGTGATAAGAGGCATCCAAAAATGCATCGGAACATCAGGATGCGTGAATTGAAATGTATGTCAGTCATACGACATTGTTGACACACATAATGCGAGACTGTTGGGTAAATGCCAACAGATCCATCAACCATCCCTTCCATATTGTAATTACGGGAAATGAGAAACCCCAGCAATATCATTTCGATATTATTCCCATTGACTATTGGTTAATTAATTAAATTAAAGAATGCACATGCAGGACCATGCATTGCAGCTAGCTTAATAGATCTTCCTCGCGCATTTGCCGCGAGGTGTCAGACTGAAATATTATTATTAGTTGATGTTGCGTGGGGTAGCCTTATCACATAATTACCAAGATCAATATATGAAACGATTTCCAAGTGCGTACAAATCAGACACAACCGCGGTGTGTGGGGACCAATCACTAGCATGCATCAAATTAAATGAGGATATAAAAGCATGCGCAACATGTGGCGATGACCGATAGGATGACAATGGCGTGGTTGGCCTTATTGGAAGACGCTGCAAATGGTCAGATTAGGAGGGAACGGGTGTTCCGTGATTACACCGATTTCCTGGCTCACGATGATGACTGGCTTATCAGCCGATTCAGACTTCCAAGAGCCATTCTTTTGGAGTTCTGTGCTGAGTTGGGCCCGGGGTTGGAGAGGGAGACGGTGAGGAGTCACGCCTTACCCGTTCCTATCCAAGTCCTGACCATGCTTGGGTTCCTAGCAACAGGCTCATTCCAGAGGGAACTGGCCAACCGGTCGGGAATGAGCCAGACAGCTCTCAGCCGCACTATTCCATCTGTGTTAAATGGGATCATCCGACTGTCGGCCAGGTACATACGGTTTCCCTATGATGTGGCAGACCAAGCACAGATAAAAGCGCAATTTGCAGCGATAGCCGGTTTTCCAAATGTAATCGGAGTGATCAACTGCACGCATATTGCTATAAAGGCGCCATCGGAGGGTGAATATGCATACGTGAATAGGAAACATTTCCACTCTATAAACGTACAGATTATATGTGATGCCCAAATGCGCCTGACAAATATCGTGGCAAGGTGGCCTGGGGCGACCCACGATGCATTCGTCCTGGTGAACAGCTCGGTGGGAAACAGGCTGGATGCCGGCAGAGTGCGTGATGGGTGGTTACTTGGTAAGCAATCTAAAACACTTGAAGTGAATTCACTTGAAATATACACATGTTGGATAGCTTATGCTGGAGCTATCCCAATTGCTCATAGGAGACAGCGGCTACCCACTCCGAAAATGGTTACTGACCCCCCTAGCCAACCCACGGACTGATCAGGAGCAGTGCTACAACAACCTCCACGCACGGACGCGGTCAGTGGTGGAGCGCACCATTGGCCACCTGAAAAGCAGGTGGCGCTGCCTTGACTGGAGTGGGGGGGTGCTGCTCTATCAGCCCGACAAGGCGTGCCGTATTGCGCTGGCGTGTGGCATGTTACACAATGTGGCGCAGCGGCACGGCGTGCCAATAATGGAGCGAGGCCTGCCGGAGGACCCAGACCCTGGGCCTCACAACGAGGTGCCACAGCGACATGGCATACAAACCCAGCAGCGCTTAATAGCCACAATGTGAAAAGGTAAGGGCAGACGGGACATGGGACACCATTCATTTTTTAAGATATTCTTTTAATGTGTTATTCAGTTCCTTCAATTCCTCGCGGATTCCCTCAAGGTTGTCGTTAATCGCCTCTATTCCCTTTAAAATTTCCCCCTGCGACTCAAGGACCGCGCGCGTCAGCACCCAGCCTGTGGACCCGGCGACAGGGGCAGGCGGTGGAGAAGGGGGGCAGGTGACAGTGACGTTGGATCCGCTCGGCTGGGGGTCCTCTTCCTGCTCGGGTGGGATGGACTGGGGGCCTCCTGTTGTTCCCTGGCACCCTGCTAGAATACATTTGTCATTAAAATCCTATTGTGGAAAATATGTGCACATGTTTTATTTCTGGTTACATGTGGCTAGGAATATTGGGCCTACTAAGAGAGGAAGACATTTCCTCAAATACAGGGTGTCCCCGAAAAAATGTACACATTAGAGCACTAAAGGTGTTTTTTTGTTTTCAAAACCCATGTAATTCACATAGACACTCATTGTGGCGCAGGCACTGCGGACAATGCGAATCATACCGTTATCTTGGTATAGGCTACATTCACATTCAGTGGCATACAATCAGTGACCGTTGCATGTCTCATAGCATACACTTTGAACATCACTTTAATTGGAGGTGACAGAACAATTAAGTGATGTATGTGAATTCTATTACACTGTGCTAAAGGCAGGGATTTCAGTTCACACATACTTTATGGCGATTTAGAGTATAGGCTACATTTTTCGGGACGCCCTGTATGAAAATTATTACAGCACCTGTGAGATCCTGCTGGGACAAGTCAGAGTCCCCCTCTTCGGGCGGAACCACGCCGACTAATGCATGGTCACCGAGGACCGCGGTCACCCTCTGGTCGAAAGGGGAGAGGGCCTCGACCCCTGGCCCGCCACCCGTCTTCATTGCGCTCCTGTGCTGCGCAGCCATCCTCCTTTTCACATCTACTTTGATGTCCGACCATTTTTTTTTAGTGTCGGCTGTGGATCGATTGTTGGCCCCGACTTAATTGATTACATTAGTTATTTGCTCCCAATTCAGATGTTTGGTTTTGGTGCTGATTCCGGAGGAGAGGCTTCCAAACAAGATCTTGTGTCTTGCCTCTACCTCCGAAATCAGCGCCTCCACCTCGCAATCTGTGAAATTTCTTTTTCGAGATTTCGCCATGTCTTTTACCTAACGCGGGCCTTACTGCAGGTCTATTTATACTAATTAACATATTCAGTGTGGAATAATTGAGGGAGGAGACGGGGCGGGGAACGGGGCTCATGCATGTGCGCTGAATTCCACGTTGATTGGGATGTACAACAGGAGAGTGCGTGGAAACCTTCGTACGCACTGATTGATACATCCGGATTTTTTTGGTCATACGCAAATTTCCCGATTTTGACATGCGCACATATTTAGTGGGAAATCCACGCAGGTCTTTGTACATGAGGCCCCTGGTGAGGCAAAAAGCACATGAAAACAAGCAATCAAAACAAACACAAAACACAGAAGCAGTGGCGGCCTCTAGAGGCCAAAACAAACATGATGAAAAAGCAATGACAGCGGCCTCTAGAGGCCAAGACAGTCCCCAGTCCTAACAGTTTGAGCCCCGTGGCCGGTGAGGGCCTTTCTGTGTGGAGTTTGCATGTTCTCCCCGTGTCCGTGTGGGTTTCCTCCGGGTGCTCCGGTTTCCCCCACAGTCCAAAGACATGCAGGTTAGGTTAACTGGTGACTAAATTGACTGTAGGTGTGAATGTGAGTGTGAATGGTTGTCTGTGTCAGCCCTGTGATGACCTGGCGACTTGTCCAGGGTGTACCCCGCCTTTTGCCCGTAGTCAGCTGGGATAGGCTCCAGCTTGCCTGTGACCCTGTAGAACAGGATAAAGCGGCTACAGATAATGTGATGAGACATGCCTCCTTCAGGATTTACATTTTCCATGTGCTCGTACTAACTGGGGCAAACAGCGTTTTATATTTTATGCAGCTGCTGATTGGGACAATTTAGAAATTACTGTAAGACAGGCATCTAGCCTTAATGATTTTAAATTCTTTTGAAGATGAACTTAATTTTACTCATGAGAAAAATTAATGAGTTAAAAATTAATTATTAAATTGCTAATAATTTATACTACAATTCCTAATAAAATCAAAATCTATGATATTGTTAAGGCATTTACATACAGCTATACAGCAATGGGGTGGCACGGTGGTGTAGTGGTTAGCACGGTCGCCTCACATCAAGAAGGTCCGGGTTCGAGCCCAGCGGCCGGCGAGGGCCTTTCTGTGTGGAGTTTGCATGTTCTCCCTGTGTCTGCGTGGGTTTCCTCCGGGTGCTCCGGTTTCCCCCACAGTCCAAAGACATGCAGTTAGGTTAACATGGGGTGGCCTTGGGCTGAAGTGCCCTTGAGCAAGGTACCTGACTCCTGACTGCTCCCCGGACGCTCTGGTGTGGCTGCCCACTGGTGTGTGTGTGTGTGTGTTCACTGCTTCAGATGGGTTAAATGCAGAGGATGAATTTCACTGTGCTTGAAGTGTGCATGTGAGAAATAAAGGTTTCTTCTTCTTCAACTTATACCATCCGTCCGGCATCGTCTACATTTCATGAAAATCGCTTCTTCTCTCTCAATTCTTCACTGATTTTTATTCTTTTTGGCAGGAAGGTAGGTCTGCATGTAGCTTCTACCCAAATTTGCATAATTGCAATTAATAATGAAGATATGGAGTAATTAAGCCCTAACGAGCAGTTTCCACACAAATTGCTTCTTCTCCTTCAATTCTTCACCCATTTTGATTCACATAAACATGGGTTCATATAACTTCTAACCAGATTTGCTTAATTACAATTATTAATGAAGTTATGGACTACTTAAGCCTTAATGAGCAGTTCAACAAAAATCGCTTCTTCTCGGTCAGTTCCTCACCGTTTTGGATTCTTTCTGGCAAATATTTGAGCTGGACTGGTTGAGAGTAGAACTGCACAAGGTGGTCCACTTTTTAGATCGTTCCTTCTGGACTAGACGGGTCCAGAGTGAGCTACGCCGTCAGTGAGGGTCTTGTTTTAGAAATATTTCGCTCTTAGTTTTTATTTGTACAATTTTTATCTTCATATTATTTGTTTATTCGATAGATATGATTATATGTGTGCAAGGAGCTCTCTGAAAAACACCATGGTGATGAGAACCTCCTGGATAAACATTGTTATAGGTAAATAAATACAAGTTAGTTCCTGTTATCACTTACTTTACAGCAGTTCTAAACATTCGTTCCTTCACAAGGATGTCTAATAACCCTGCTGTAGTGAAATGGATATTATCCTGTAATCTATTTAGTTTGTAATCAGGTACTGGTTGTTAAAAAGCTTTGTGATGGTCCTTTGTTACATTTGGACAGAAATCTAGCCTGTTTTTATTCCCCGCTGGCTGAAAGGCCCAAAGGGGGATTATGTTGTGGTGATGTCCATCGGTCCAGGGAAAGGTACTCACCTTCTGAAATCAGCTCCTCACAGTTTTTGAAGGAATTTCACAAAACTTGGCAGGATTCTTTGTTATATGTCGGTAATACTTATATTGTAATTTCATTCAATTCAGTCGCATTTTACCAGAGTTATGGCAGAGTTGCCAGCGGGGGATATTGTGCTCTCAGAGCACTCTTGTTACATTTGGGGTGCTAAAACTTTTACTATACGTGCAGAAGAGAACAATATTTCAGTTCGGGAAAGTATATATGTATGTACGGTATAGATGTATTGTATGTGTGTATATATGCATAACATAAGTATGTGTATATATGATTTGATTTGGGCGATATTATACCATGTCGGTATGTCTTGGTATGTTGGTATGTTTTCTTTTTGTTTGTTGCTTTTGTTTTCTTTTGTATATATAGTTTATTATGGCGGAAAGTGACGTTTGATTAGCGGTGGTATAGAGGGTTAGGATTGGATAAGTTATTACTTCTTCCTAATCCTTTCTGAACATTATTATGTTACTGCCTTGTGGCTACGCTATTCTGTTTGTTTATGACGATGTTTTGATTGTTGCATTTTTTATTTACATTTTTTTATATCTTTCTTCTTTATTGTTCAGAATAAAGTAATCAAATATCTCAAATTTTCCATTCATATAGGAGGAAAAATTGGAGTTTCATGGTGTAAAGGAATTCTCAGGCTGCCTCACCTTCATAAAGTGTGAGAATTGGGAAAACACTGAAGTGTGCAGCACAGCACCGGCTTTGATGAGGATAAAAGAGTTCAGATGCAACAAAATGTTCGAAATCTGCAGCTACTATCTTCAAATCGCCTTGCGTTTTTATGTTATGATACAGAGGAGAGAGTCTGATGCTTCTGGAGCAGGAGTGTTGTGAGCTTTGAGAGTATTGCTATGCTCTTGGGTTTAGCATCAAACACTATTGGATTGTTTTAAGGTTAAACTGGGTTAAACCTACCAAGAGATTTTTCTGAGCTTAGCATCTTCTTTTCTTTCTTTCTTCATTGGCTGGAGCGGTGACAGGGGAGCAAGGCCAGGCTGGGGAAGTTACAAATATTTTAGACATATCTCTACTTCTTTGAGAGCCTTTCTTGTGCATCTGGTAATACATGTTATACTAAAGCACTGTTGATTTTCTCAATTCTGATTGGTGTTGATTAATTTCCTATAATGTAAGCTCTGATCGTAGCTCTGCTTAGGGTGACTGTAAAATATTATTGTTATTATAGTAACAACATATACAGGGACTTGTATGGACAAAATAGCCAGTGAAAGATTTACCAGCTAACTGTATCTAATAAACCAGCAACTGAGTGTATAGTGCATGGATTTTGCATTTATAACAAGTCAATAATCAATTTTATTCTATCCACATTCACTGGATATGAGCAATCACATGCTCTGATTGGCTACTCTGCTACTAGGATATCAGATCATGTACTGCGAGTAGAGAAAAACAAAATGTTGGAGCGCATCGTCAGATTGTTATCAAGTCGCTTTGTTATCAAGTATTTAAAAGAAACAGAAATAGCTAAAAGAATATAGTCCCCCCCCCCCCCATAGCTCCTGTTCCACACTCCAGCCCAGTTGGTGGCAGTAATGCACCTTTCAGTTAGTTTGCAAACTGCAAAAACAAACCTGAAAGAAGAAGAAAAAGAAGAAAAAGAAAATGGCAGAGCGTGTTGAACCAACCGAGGATGAAAAAAAGATTCTACTCAAAAGCAAACCCCCAAAAAATGCAAAAAAAAAGCAACAAAATATGAAATGAAAGTATTTCATGGTAAGAACGTATCTTTTTTAAAAAAATCAAGAGCTATTATTATTATTATTATTATTGCAATTTTCACAAATTGCTCCTGTCATTTCGCCGGTTTGTTTACATTCTAAGTGGAAATTATTTTGTTGGACATTTCGTAGAAAGTTTAATTTATCGAATTTACAAAAAATAAAAATGCTCCAGGCGGCACGGTGGTGTAGTGGTTAGCGCCGTCGCCTCACAGCAAGAAGGTCCGGGTTCGAGCCCCGTGGCCGGCAAGGGCCTTTCTGTGTGGAGTTTGCATGTTCTCCCCGTGTCCGCGTGGGTTTCCTCCGGGTGCTCCGGTTTCCCCCACAGTCCAAAGACATGCAGGTTAGGTTAACTGGTGACTCTAAATTGACCGTAGGTGTGAGTGGTTGTCTGTGTCTATGTGTCAGCCCTGTGATGACCTGGCGACTTGTCCAGGGTGTACCCCGCCTTTCGCCCGTAGTCAGCTGGGATAGGCTCTAGCTTGCCTGCGACCCTGTAGAAGGATAAAGCGGCTAGAGATAATGAGATGAAATGAGATGAAAAATGCTCCATTTCTCAAAATCCAGTGACTGTGGATAGAATAAACCAGTTATTCTGCTCAATCTCGTCATACATGACTTATAGACATCTCAATGCTATGGGCCTCGTCGGCTATCAGCTCATGTATGACTCGATTTCGTGGAATAGCTGTTAAATATAATCAATTGATCTGCATGATGGGATTGTTCGATGTGAATTTATGGCCACCGTGTCAAACTTATATTCCATGTGGGTCACATTAGCATTTTTTGAGCCTTTGAAGTGCCTTAAACTAATATTGTTTTATATGTATTTGCTCATCCCTTATATTGACACAAACTTCTCTCATTTTCATTCTATTCTATACACCAATAACTGTCTCTAAACATTAAGCCATGTCTCCTAGTCAGCAGTGTCTACAAGTCTAAATGTTTCTTTTTTTAACTTTCTTTTGCTTAAATGGAACATGATTCACTTTTCACCATGATTCACTCAAGTGATTCACTTTGACATCACTTTGTAAGAAGTGTACCGTACTCTTTACACTGCTTTCAACTTTGCAAGTTTTTCTTTTGCGGAAATGACTGAAATGATGAATATACTCTACTACTTTTTTAATGATTGATCAACTAATAAAAATTAACAGCCATGCAGCTCCGATTATACACAAAATATAGAAGAAAAAAATATATAAAATCTATCTGGCACGGTGGTGTAGTGGTTAGCACTGTTGCCTCACAGCAAGAAGGTTCTGGGTTTGAGCCCAGCAGCTGACGGAGGCCTTTCTGTGCGGAGTTTGCATGTTCTCCCCGTGTCTGCGTGGGTTTCCTCCGGGTGCTCTGGTTTCCCCCACAGTCCAAAGATGTGCAGGTTAGGCTAATTGGTGGCTCTAGATTGACTGTAGGTGTGAATGTGAGTGTGAATGGTTGTTTGTCTATGTGTCAGCCCTGCGATGATCTGGAGACTTGTCCAGGGTGAACCCCGGCTCTCGCCCATAGTCAGCTGGGATAGGCTCCAGCTTGCCTGTGACCCTGCACAGGATAAGTTGCTATGGATAGTGGATGGATTATAAATATCTAAATGTTAAAGAGATTTTAGAAAAACTCATTGTGGTAGTGAGGGTGTGGTCAAGTGTTAGCTGGAGGTAGAAAGGAGGCGGATTGAGGCAGGTAATGCATGATGATTCTCACTTGTGTCTTATTACCACCAGTCTATTTGTGTCTTCTTCTGCTTTCAGTGACTCCTGTGATTGATGAGAGAAAGAGTGTTATACTGCTTGGCAGTGCTTGCAAGACACACACACACACACACACACGCTGGGGAGTGTGAACCTTGAAGGTGATCCTGAAGGAACAAGAACTGTGAGTCCGGGATGGACCTGTTTCTTGTTGTAGTGTGGTTTCGTTAAGTTTTTTGAAAGTATTCTGAAAAGTGTGGACTGAATAAACAAGAGTCCGGCGCTCAGCTAATATATTACCTGTCTCCCAGGTCTTCCTCTACACCCTCACACACCAGGTTCTACAGAGGCGCCGAAACCCAGGATTTGAGGGAGACTCCAACACCACCATTGAAGCCTCCCAACTCAGCAAGATTGTTCAGGCCATCTTCCACCAAACCCAACACCAAGCACTCCTTGACCTGTGCAATGAGCAGCAGCAGCTGCACTTTGAAGCACTCATGTAGGAGTAGTCTGAGAGCTAGTGGGCACTCCAGAAGCTGCTGCAGCACACTACATCTCTAGCTGTGTCCCCTGCCACCATGCCACACATAAAGGACTCCTGTCAATGGTGGTTGATGGCAGAGGAGCAGGACATGGAACAGGTGATCCCCCTGGTGGTACTTGAGCAATTCATTGGTCGATTCCCAACAGGAACAATGGAGTGGGTCCAGTGCCACTAGCTCACATCCCTGGTTGAAGCCAATCAGCTGGCAGAGGATCACATGATGGCAATCACTGGTCTAGGCTTCTCCCTTTTCCCTTGGTCAGGAATCACTGTCAGGATTCAAACCCTACATCTTTCATCTATAGGACATTCTGTTGCACCACAAATGGAAAACATGGGTGGTCTCTACACTATGAGTCTGGTTTGAAATCTAGGTAATGTGAAAAGGCAGAGTTGTCGGTATTATTTTTTTTTTTACAATATGAATGTAACTTCACACCAAATGAAATGAGGCAGGAGGATGTATTTGGATCACAGGTCTTAAGTTTGATGATGTGGGTTAGGATCTGGGGATTTCAGACTTGCCAAATTAATGAAGAAAGTCTTGGTGAACTTGATCACCAATATCACCAACATGCAGATTAGTTCATTATAATGAAAACGCTCAATGATGTCACCACGAGCTGGCGTAGTGGTTCGCGTGTCCACCTCTCGGCTGGGAGATTGCGAGTTCTACTCGTGGTCGGGCGATACCAAAGACCATGATAACAATGGTACCATCTGGCAAGGTACACTGCAGTGCAGATGTAAGTGGGGAGTCAAACTCTCGCAGTTACCAGAGGACCCGCCCCCACTGTAAACCTAGCTAGATAATACTGTAGGTGAGAGGCTGAGGGTTACTGAAATGGAGATCGGTGCTGCACCCATGTGCCTCAAGAGCTGGTTAGAACTGGAACAGGAGACTGACTGGGAAGACCAGATCCTGGCATGGGAGGGACTTTGACTCATTGATGTCTTATCATTTTAAGCATGATACTTTGTTACTAAAATGCTTCAAGATACACTACCGTTCAAAAGTTTGGGGTCACTTTGAAATTTCCTTATTTTTGAAAGAAAAGCACTGTTCTTTTCAGTGAAGATCACTTTAAACTAATCAGAAATCCACTCTATACATTGCTAATGTGGTAAATGACTATTCTAGCTGCAAATGTCTGGTTTTTGGTGCAATATCTCCATAGGTGTATAGAGGCCCATTTCCAGCAACTCTCACTCCAGTGTTCTAATGGTACAATGTGTTTGCTCATTGTCTCAGAAGGCTAATGGATGATTAGAAAACCCTTGTACAATCATGTTAGCACAGCTGAAAACAGTTGAGCTCTTTAGAGAAGCTATAAAACTGACCTTCCTTTGAGCAGATTGAGTTTCTGGAGCATCACATTTGTGGGGTCGATTAAATGCTCAAAATGGCCAGAAAAATGTCTTGACTATATTTTCTATTCATTTTACAACTTATGGTGGTAAATAAAAGTGTGACTTTTCATGGAAAACACAAAATTGTCTGGGTGACCCCAAACTTTTGAACGGTAGTGTATTATCCTTTTAGTTAAGGAGCAATACTTATATTCTTTATACAGCTTGTACGTTGTAAAGAAACATTTTGCTTTTACTTAAAAGTAAAAGAACACCTCCAGCATTGATGCCCATCACTAGTTTCTTTCCACATCCTCCTTGTCCTGCTCTTATTCCTCCAGGGAAAATGTGAGTTCCTCCACATCACCCTGTTGCCAGCGGGCACAGCCGGGCACAGCTAAAACCAGCTGGAATCGAATCTCAACTCTGACAAACTCTGTCTCTCCACTCCTGGATGACAGGAAGCATCCTACATTTCCTCCCCAGGGTCAGATGAAAGGAGAGGACTGGGGAGAGAAATGCACATACGCAAGTTGGCTTTTATGAATTTATTTCTCTAAAGATATGTTTTGACAGCTGTCTTCACCGTGCAGACTGAGGAGTTGTATGTCTATCATGAAAGGCTGTGTTGTGTTGTTGTTGTTGTTTTTTTTCTCAGACTTTCTGAGTGATACGTAAAGTTTACTTAGTCCTGACTTGTATTGTCTGTGGAAAACCACAGAACCATGAAAATATCTTTGTGACTATTAATTGTAGACCATGCTGGAAGTCGTCTGTGTGCGACACGACAGCGTTGCGTGAGTGATCTGAAAATGTGCCAAATGCGAGAGATTTGCTGAAATAGAGAGGTGTGAGGTTGGAAACATCTGGTCCACAGGAGGAAGGGACAGGGCTGTGAGAGCACACACTATGGCCAATATGGCCTAATTATCTTCCCCTTTCATCAGATAATGTTCAAATCTGTGAAACTGTGACAAAAGTAAAAGAACACAGTGTATAATAAATTGAAATCAGAGTTCCAGGAACAAACCCAGTAGTGGTAATCATGTGTCTGAAAAAGGGTGAAATTTTATTATGATTGGCCTGCTTGTTACTTTTAGGCTCGGAAATTAAAGTAGAAAGTGCTGCTCTGAGTGATAGAAAATACATGGATAAATAAATGGGAGGATTTTATTTATCCACCTGAACACCTCTGGGATTTTAAAGTGATGTGGTAGACAGTGTTCTCCATCACCGTCATCAAAACAACCACCTGATGGAATATCTTTTGTAAGAACAGTGTACATTGCTCTGGTAGAGATACGGAGACATGTACAACCCCAATTCCAAAAAAAACTGGGACAAAGTACAAATAGTAAATAAAAACGGAATGCAATGATGTGGAAGTTTCAAAATTCCATATTTTATTCAGAATAGAACATAGATGACACATCAAATGTTTAAACTGAGAAAATGTATCATTTAAAGAGAAAAATTAGGTGATTTTAAATTTCATGACAAAAACACATCTCAAAAAAGTTGGGACAAGGCCATGTTTACCACTGTGAGACATCCCCTTTTCTCTTTACAACAGTCTGTAAACGTCTGAGGACTGAGGAGACAAGTTGCTCAAGTTTAGGAATAGGAATGTTAACCCATTCTTGTCTAATGTAGGATTCTAGTTGCTCAACTGTCTTAGGTCTTTTTTGTCATATCTTCCGTTTTATGATGCGCCAAATGTTTTCTATGGGTGAAAGATCTGGACTGCAGGCTGGCCAGTTCAGTACCCGGACCCTTCTTCTACGCAGCCATGATGCTGTAATTGATGCAGTATGTGGTTTGGCATTGTCATGTTGGAAAATGCAAGGTCTTCCCTGAAAGAGACGTCATCTGGATGGGAGCATATGTTGCTCTAGAACCTGGATATACCTTTCAGCATTGATGGTGTCTTTCCAGATGTGTAAGCTGCCCATGCCACACGCACTAATGCAACCCCATACAATCAGAGATGCAGGCTTCTGAACTGAGCGCTGATAACAACTTGGGTCGTCCTTCTCCTCTTTAGTCTGAATGACACGGCGTCCCTGATTTCCATAAAGAACTTCAAATTTTGATTCGTCTGACCACAGAACAGTTTTCCACTTTGCCACAGTCCATTTTAAATGAGCCTTGGCCCAGAGAAGACGTCTGCACTTCTGGATCATGTTTAGATACGGCTTCTTCTTTGAACTATAGAGTTTTAGCTGGCAACGGCGGATGGCACGGTGAATTGTGTTCACAGATACTGTTCTCTGGAAATATTCCTGAGCCCATTTTGTGATTTCCAATACAGAAGCGTGCCTGTATGCGATGCAGTGCCGTCTAAGAGCCCGAAGATCACGGGCACCCAGTATGGTTTTCCGGCCTTGACCCTTACACACAGAGATTCTTCCAGATTCTCTGAATCTTTTGATGATATTATGCACTGTAGATGATATGTTCAAACTCTTTGCAATTTTACACTGTCGAACTCCTTTCTGATATTGCTCCACTATTTGTCGGCGCAGAATTAGGGGGATTGGTGATCCTCCTCCCATCTTTACTTCTGAGAGCCGCTGCCACTCCAGGATGCTCTTTTTATACCCAGTCATGTTAATGACCTATTGCCAATTGACCTAATGAGTTGCAATTTGGTCCTCCAGCTGTTCCTTTTTTGTACCTTTAACTTTTCCAGCCTCTTATTGCCCCTGTCCCAACTTTTTTGAGATGTGTTGCTGTCATGAAATTTCAAATGAGCCAATATTTGGCATGAAATTTCAAAATGTCTCACTTTTGACATTTGATATGTTGTCTATGTTCTATTGTGAATACAATATCAGTTTTTGAGATTTGTAAATTATTGCGTTCCGTTTTTATTTACAATTTGTACTTTGTCCCAACTTTTTTGGAATCGGGGTTTTAGAATCTCTGCAAAGATGTTCTGGCAGCTTGTGGTGGCCAAACAACTTACTAACCCAATTTGTCACTTTTTACCTCAGCCGCGATGGAGTAAGTGGGGCGAGGTATTGTAATCATTGCGGTTTGTTTGTTTGTGTCTGTTAACAATCTAGCGTCTAGATGGTTGCACTGATTGACTTCAAATATTTAGGGTAGGTGGGCAATGGTCCGTAGAATACCTGATTAATTTTGGGGGTAATCAGGTCAAGGTCAGCAGAAAGGTCAACTTTTCAGTCAAAGTAACATATTTTCCATTATAACTCAAACAGTTGCTGATAGACAAATGTTTACTATTGTGACCATATAGGAACTCCCATATGGCCTTTCATTTGGCACCATGATCATTAAACTTTGCAACTTTTTAGACAAATTGGGTTGAGCAAATTAATAGGAATTTAAAAGCTTAGGGCCATGCTTGTTCTTGGATGAAAAAAAAATAGATGCTGGGGAATTATTTTAAGTGTAATTTTTAAAAATGAAAATGAGTTTTAAAGAACAGACCACAGTAAAGATGAGTGTGGTAAATACATGGCCAGTTCACAATGAGTGTTCAGTGGTGGATATCTCACTTGCTTCCTATAGTGGGAATTTTCTGTCAAGGAATGTATGGCGTCTCATTTAAATATCCAATATTTGGGTGGCAATTCACCAAGAGATTATAACTGGGAATGGGAATTGCGAGAAAAGTAATCAAATATGCACTGAGAGGCAACAGTTGAAATTATGGATTCTCTTCAGTGACTGGCATAGTACTATTTTCTGAGGGGTGCAGCCCCAAAGAAAATAGGACTATGCCATTCACCTGAGAGAGTCCATAATTACTGGTGCCTCTCAGTGCATGGTACAGTATATTAGATTTGTATCCCTCATCAACAGATTCCAAACTAAAAGTGTTAAGATTGAATCTCAGCATAAACTCACTGGATGCAGCCATGTTTATTCTTTACATCGGAGTGACCTTCAACCTGCACATGTGCAATGTACCATGCTATTGCCTGCCTCGCTAGGCATGATCATGACACGTAGATTTACACACACAGAAATGCTCACGAAGCCACAGCTGTGGCTCAAGTCAGCCATATAGCTTGAAATTGTGACATCAGTTCATGGTATATCCAGGATATACCATGACTGGCTCACAACATATCCATTTTTTTTAATGTTTGATGTTATGATATACATTACTTAATCAATGATGGAACTAGTTTGTTATGTGAGCCATCCTTGGCCAATCGCTGCACAGGAATTCAATATATATCTGAAAATATGCAATTATTTGTCTTAAATTAAAACAATCATTTAATCTTCAAATGATCCTCAACCATACACATCTCAATGGAACTGACCAAGCAATCTGAGAGAGGCAGGATAAAAGTGCTTATTTTGAAATAAACTTGGGACACAACCCTAGCCTCAAAGGCAGGAAAAAGGGTTCAAACCAAACAGACAAAAGGATTGGTCAACAATCTGGAAGCATTAGAAAGCAATAAAACCCAGCACGAGATATAAAAAAGTTCAGAATTGCAACTGGAAAAGAAGGAATGAAAGCAAGGCTTCCCAGTGAAAACCAGGAGGATATAAACAGCATGCAAAAGTCTAAATATGGCAAGTTGGTCTTGTGGTTAGCATGTCTGCTTTTCGACCAGCAGATCATGAGTTCTACTCGTGGTCGGGTCATACCAAAGACCATCATAAAAATGGTACCTATTGCCGTCTGCCAAGGCACACTGCAATACAGATGCAAGTAGGGAGTCAAACTCTTGTGGTTACAGAGGACCAGTCCCCCGCTGTAACCCTAGCTATGTAATAGACAAGAGGCCGAGGGCTATAGAAATGGAGACTGGCACCACCCAATGTGCCTTGAGGCATGGGAAAGACTTTGAAAAGTCTAAGCAATGAGTAGCAAGTGAGTTCAGATGATCTGGAAGTGGTCTAGCATTCTTGTGAATGAGACCTCTGGTGGTGTGGGGTGGAAATGGCCTGTGAGACTGTGACTCCCCTATGATGCTGTACTCCATTTTGAACAAACTATGGAAACAGGCAGCATACAGCAAAGAAGTAGGAACAGACTATCTGTAAAGACATGGTCAGTTATCAACAGACTAACATTTGATGATATGAAACTTCTGTAAAACAAGTCTGTGAAGGTTCTCAGTCATCCGGGTCATCGTAAACCGTAGGTGCTAAAGAATTAAGAAAGAAAAGAGAAGGAGCAAAAACACATCTAGGAAGCACTTCAGAAGTGCTGGTATCCCAACTGGGCTTTTGTCAAGACCAGGAAAAGAAACATAGCAAAAAGGGAAGAAAACAGCAACAAACACAAGAACATTGTCATTCCCTACATTTCTGGACTATCTGAGAAACTCAGGAGGATCTTCTACAAACACAACATCCCTGTACACTACAGACCCAGTAACACTCTGAGGCAGAAATTGGTCCACTCTAAGGACAGAATACCCAGACACAAACAGGACAACATAGTGTATGTGATTCAATACAGTGAGGAATGCCTGGACCTGTACATTGGAGAAATGAAACAACCACTTCACAGGCACATGACTCAACACAGGAGAGCCAGTTCCTCAGGCCAGGACTCTGCAGTCTATTTTCATCTCAATAACAAAGGACACTCATTTCAGGGCTGCAGTGTACATATCCTAGCCAGAGAAGACCAGTGGTTTGAAAGAGGAGTAAAAGAAGCCATCTTTGTCAACCTGGAATGACCATCACTGAACACAGGGGGTGGGCTGAGACACCACTTACCAGCCACATACAATGCAGTCCTTTGTACACTTCCCAGAAAACTGAATACACATCCACACCAAGACTCAGCTGACTTCAATGACTCACATGATGGCAGAGAGAGCCAACAACCCACAGATCACCCTAACAACCCTCTAGGCTTCTAACACCATTCACACCCAGCCTCCAGTGACCCTAACAACCTACAGGATGACTGAGAGGGTCAATGACCCATGTGACCTCAACGACTCTCCTTAGGGTTTCTTTTGGTCCACTAAAGGATAAATAACTGGAATTCCCCACTAGCCAGACAGAACTGAAGAAGCCTTTTGGATGAGAGGTAAAAGAACTTCAAGGATTTCAAGAAAGTCCAGTTGCCTTCTTTAGCACCTATTGTTCTTCAAAAAAGAATCAAGTTAGGCCAAGAGAGCAGTTTATGTGCAGGTATTAATAAAGTTTTATATTATACATTATTTAAAAAAAAGATGAATATTTGGACTCGAGTCTAAGCTGGGTGGAAGTTGAGAATACCAAAACAACACAGCACACAATGTTTCTTTTGTGCCAAGATCAAGTCAGGAGAACATCAAGAGAGATTGGAGAGAGACAGTGTCTCAGTACTCTGCTATTATGTGTAATGGCTATGTCCATGACACTAAAATTACACATCCATGTGTCTGTCTGTTGTCGTCCTTATAGTTGAGGGTCGGCGATCCAGGAAGCTATCAACTAGCTTCCCTGAATTCTCTTGGGTGATTATAGCACACCAGAGGGACCCAAACCCTCATCTGGTGGCGGGTACACATGGGCAATTTAGAGTAGCCAATCAACCCAATTCACATGTCTTTGGACTATGGGGGAAACTGGAGCACCCGGAGGAAACCCACACAGACACAGGGAGAACATGCAAACTCCACACAGAAAGGCCCCCATCAGCCACTGGGCTCAAACCCAGAACCTTCTTGCTGTGAGGCAACAGTGCGAACCACTACACCAATGTGCCGCCCACACGTCCATGTGTGTCATGTGGAATTGTACTATAGAGTCACGCTGGACCTTTCCAAAACCAAGCGATGTTCACTCAAGCTTGCTTCAGGCTGTGTCCCTGCTCGAGCTTTACACTCACCTGCTGTTTAACCTTTCTGCTCAGGCCACATGATAGTTTTGCCTGTTCTTCATGGAGGTACCATAAGTTGCTTCAGCCTCTGAAGCCCCACACATGGGATTTGGAAAGTCTGTTATATTTTGTCCACTTTTTCCGCCCACAACCTTCAGAATCCTGAAGGTTACAGTCTGTTTGTTCTCTGTCCTTCCATGTACAATATGCACTTTTGTGTGCTTATTAAAACTGCAATACAATAAACGTCACGGAATCCTTGACTACTTGCAACTTTATATTTAATTGAATAGTTTTAAGTGATTTAACACCAACTAGAACACTTTCCAATCTACAAAGGACAAATGAAGGTACTCACTCACTCATTTGTATTCATTTCACAGAATCCTGAAATACTAATTCCACTCCAGTTCGTTTTTTTCTCTATATATTTTTCTCAACTTCGTGTCAGAGAGTGAACTTCTTAGCAGCCAGGAACACTGATTCAATTGAGCTTCCAGCCAACCAACAAAAAAATGACACAACATGATGGATTAAAAAAAAAATGTACAGCGGACGTAAGAAAATGAAATGACTCTGCTACTTGGTCGATAAAAGTTTAATTACATACACATACAAGCTATTTGGTGGAGAAAATCGAGATGCTACCACCATATCATAACTGGGACATGTAATTAACTAACTAACTAGTTAGTGTTTTCTTAGCTAATGCTGTCTAAAACCTGCTTACGTCATCAATGAGCAAAATGTAGGCTTGCACAATTACAAACATGATTCAAAGTGTGCTTGAGCGAATAAGGAGATACAGTATTTTCTGTCCATCGGCATTTTATTTATGTTTCAGCACCAACTCGACTGTATTTGTTGCCATTCCATGAGTTTCACGTTTCACTACACCGTCCTGCTGTTGGTAGATTTGAGGTGAGCATCCTAGCAGCGTTCACACACTTCATTGATAATGTAAACACGTTACATTATGCATTACCTAAAATTAGACAGTGTAAACCTGACTCAAGTTGCGAGTATCACTCTCTTTTTTTTTTTTCAGTTTCTCTCCACTTTGAAAATCTTAACAAACTCCTTCAGACTTTTCACTGTCGATATTCTTGAGAACGAGAGTAAATTCATGAAGTTACAGCTCAACTGACGTTCTGCACTTTGATGTCACATAGTCAATGTGTGTGTGTGTGTGTGTGTGTGAGAGAGAGAGAGAGAGAGAGAGAGCAAGCAAGCACATGCTTTTGCGTTTCCTTTTTTTTTTGCGTTACCCTTTTCCAAAGTTCCTTGAAAAGATTAATGGGTTCATCCTAAGGACACCCTACAGATATTTTTTCCAATTTTAATTCATGAATTTCACACCTAGCTAAGACAGTAAACTATCATAAAATGACATATGAGGTGGAGTTGCCTCACTGCCTAACAGCTCCAAGGTCCCCGGTTTGATCTTGAGCTCAGGTGTATGGAGTTTTCCCGGCCCATGGGTCCATGTGGGTTTCCTCCAACCTCCCAAAACATCCCAGTAGGTTAATTCGTGAGACTAAATTGTCCTTAAGTGTGAATGTGTGTGTATATGTGTGTGTGTGCACGCATGGTGCCCTGTGATGAACAATGCCTTATATCCAGTGTTCCCTTATACCTGCAGATGAATGAATAAAAAAATTTACATACCCAAGGAAAGAAATTGCATTCTTATAAAAATGGTTCCTTAAAGGACATGGGACATGGATTTTTTTTCTGGGTATAATTATGTATAAAGGACATAAGAAATGCCATCTAAATCACTGCAGGGCGTCAAAAATGTGAAAATCATCACATTATTCAACTTTTTTATACATCAGCGTAAAACAATGATTCGTTAATTAGCTAAGCGATCACGTGACCCGTGACGTCACAAAAACTTTTCAAGGAGCCAGCGCTTGGGTACCTAATGTAAACAGGTTACCGAAATGGACACCATCGACAGTGACATTCCCGATGTTTCACAGAGATGTGAAGTTAGACCTTATCAATTCGAACCGATAGCTGGAAATTCACCCCTCCTAGAACTGCCACCTTATTGTGGTGGAGGGGTTTGTGTGCTTGAATGATCCTAGGAGCTATGTTGTCGGGGGCATTATGCCCCTGTTAGGGTTTCCCAAGGCAGACAGGTCCTAGGTGACAGGCCAGACCAAGAGCAGTTCACCAAAAAAACCCTATGGAGAAAAAATCTAGGACCGTGACGTCGCCCGGTAGGACGCAGCCGGGGCCCCACCCTGGAGGCAAAAACTCGGAACTGGGAGGAGTTCGGGGAGGCCATGAAGAAGGACTATCGGTCGGCCTCGAAGAAATTCTGGCAAACCGTCCGGCGCCTCAGGAGGGGGAAGCAGTACTCTGCCAACACTGTTTACAGTGCGGGTGGGGAGCTGTTGACCTCGACTGGGGACATTGTCGGGCGGTGGAAGGAATACTTTGAGGATCTCCTCAATCCCACCGTCATGTCTTCCACTGAGGAGACTGAGGCTGATGACTCAGAGGTGGACTCGTCCATTACCCAAGCCGAAGTCACTGAGGTGGTTTGCAAGCTCCTCGGTGGCAAGGCACCGGGGGTGGATGAGATCCGCCCTGAGTATCTCAAGTCTCTGGATGTTGTGGGGCTGTCTTGGTTGACACGCCTCTGCAACATCGCGTGGCGGTCGGGGACAGTGCCTCTGGAGTGGCAGACTGGGGTGGTGGTCCCTCTTTTTAAGAAAGGGGACCGGAGAGTGTGCTCCAATTATAGGGGAATCACACTTCTCAGCCTCCCAGGGAAAGTTTACTCCAGGGTACTGGAGAGGAGAATTCGACCGATAGTCGAACCTCGGATCCAGGAGGAACAATGCAGTTTTCGTCCTGGTCGCGGAACACTGGACCAGCTCTATACCCTTCATAGGGTGCTCGAGGGTTCATGGGAGTTTGCCCAACCAGTCCACATGTGCTTTGTGGATCTGGAGAAGGCATTCGACCGTGTCCCCCGTGGTATTCTGTGGGGGGTGCTTCGGGAGTATGGGGTTCGGGGCTCTTTGCTAAGGGCTGTCCGGTCCCTGTACGAACGGAGCAGGAGTCTGGTTCGCATTGCCGGCAGTAAGTCAGACCTGTTCCCAGTGCATGTTGGACTCCGTCAGGGCTGCCCTTTGTCACCGGTTCTGTTCATAATTTTTATGGACAGAATTTCTAGGCGCAGCCAGGGGCCGGAAGGAATCCTGTTTGGGAACCACAGGATTTCATCTCTGCTTTTTGCGGATGATGTTGTCCTGTTGGCTTCTTCAAACCAGGACCTTCAGCATGCACTGGGGCGGTTTGCAGTCGAGTGTGAAGCGGCTGGGATGAGAATCAGCACCTCCAAGTCCGAGGCCATGGTTCTCGACCGGAAAAGGGTGGCTTGCCCTCTCCAGGTTGGTGGAGAAGTCCTGCCTCAAGTGGAGGAGTTTAAGTATCTCGGGATCTTGTTCACGAGTGAGGGAAGGATGGAGCGTGAGATCGACAGGCGGATCGGTGCAGCCTCCGCAGTGATGCGGTCGCTTTACTGGTCCGTCGTGGTGAAGAAGGAGCTGAGCCAAAAGGCGAAGCTCTCAATTTACCGGTCGATCTACGTTCCGACTCTCACCTATGGTCATGAGCTTTGGGTAATGACAGAAAGAACAAGATCGCGGATACAAGCGGCTGAAATGAGTTTCCTTCGCAGGGTGGCTGGGCGCTCCCTTAGAGATAGGGTGAGAAGCACAGTCACTCGGGAGGAGCTCGGAGTAGAGCCGCTGCTCCTCCACATCGAGAGGAACCAGCTGAGGTGGCTCGGGCATCTTTTTCGGATGCCTCCTGGACGCCTCCCTGGGGAGGTGTTCCAGGCATGTCCCCCCGGGAGGAGGCCCCGGGGAAGACCCAGGACACGCTGGAGGGACTATGTCTCTCGGCTGGCCTGGGAACGCCTCGGTGTTCTTCCCGAGGAGCTGGCCGAGGTGTCTGGGGAAAGGGAAGTTTGGGCTTCCATGCTTAGACTGCTGCCTCCGCGACCCGGTCCTGGATAAGCGGAAGAAGACGAGACGAGCTGGAAATTCATATGAACATAGATCTTGTCTTTACTCTGACGGGTCAGATGATTCTGAGAGTGAGAGTTCATTCAATCCCCATGAAACTGAAAGCGGTCGGCTGGATAACACTTCCTGGTAAGTTAAAAACAATTCTGCTCAAAGGCTAATGATCTGTTGAAAGAAGTATTATTTTTGTATCATACATTGAAAGTTCATCATAGATCTAGCTAAAGTCCGTTGCAAGCTAGTTTTTTTTGCTGATATTTTTCGAGATTGATTGAGATATAATGCTTCCAGAATCCGAGATGAAAACATTCAAAATGGCGAAACGAGTCAGAATTATGATAATCAATAATTGATACACCCAAAATTATAATACTAATCCTTACCGCATGAGGCCCATGGTAAAACCACACTTCCAGGAGGGGCTGCCGTCTGCCTCCCAAGCCGGCTGAGAGCGCTCCTCGTCGGGCACGGCCAGGCGGGCGAATGCCCTGGTCCGTCCGCCCTGTCTAAAAAATAATGGTACAACTCCGAGTGAAGGTATCAATGCGCTGCCGAAGCGCGCAGAAGGTGTTAGTACGCCTGTCATTATAGTGCGGACTTTCCATAGCATAGAAAATCGCCACGTTTCAATTTGTGTAACTAAACTTTGTTTCATGTCACTGGTCATATAAACCTATGTAAACAGGAAAAACGTGGAAGAGTTTGGTCGCATCTAACTACAGCCCCAAAAAATACCACTGGCCATGCTGAGCCTAGCTACATTGCTAACAGGAGT
Organism: Neoarius graeffei; assembly: GCF_027579695.1. Classification (NCBI taxonomy): domain Eukaryota; kingdom Metazoa; phylum Chordata; class Actinopteri; order Siluriformes; family Ariidae; genus Neoarius; species Neoarius graeffei. The sequence goes on from NC_083588.1 coordinate 59,426,928, forward strand.
AACAGTGCGTCTGACTGACTGGGAGGTCGCAATACACCATGATGTTCAATGTACGTTAAACACTCTAAAAACGAAACAATTTTCTTGTCATCCAAGACACAAAAACTATTTTGTCGCATTTGTCATCATCACGATTCATACTTCTCCATATTCATCTACCCGCTTGTGCTGTACCCGAAAGTTTTTGTGACGTATGATCATGTGACAGCGGCTCTTCCGGTTGTAAAATATGCATATCGGAGCTCGAGCAGAAATGCCATATAATCATCACGAATATAACGATTTTGCTGAATTTAATAGATAATTTTGTATTTGTTGATGCAATTATTTCATATTTTTAATGGAAAGAAACTGATATAGCGTGCATTTATGTTTCATGTCCCATGTCCTTTGAACTGAAATGTGAGGATGTGAGAGAGGACCAACCTCCACGACAAACTGTTCACAACTGGAACATCAACAAAAGACTAAATTTTGTTCCCCGAGGGAAGATTGACCCAAAACATTGATCAGACCTGAATTCGCATGATAAATAAGAGGAGATGCAATTCTAGTCAGAAGTCCCAAAACTCATTAAGGTGACCTAATTAGCAATTCATTAGCAAAAATTTGACAATACAATGACCAAGTGCTGTGCAGAAGGTTTGGTTCTTTCAAATAAAACAATCAGAACTGAAATCCATTGAGAACTGAGAGAGGGAGGAGACACGATTTACCTGAAAATAAATAAAGTTGTAAACAAATTGTTTACAACAAGAAAATCAACACACAAATGACCAAGTTTTGTTCCTCAAGGGAAGGTCAACCCAAAACATCGATCAGAACTGGACTCGGATGAGAACTGAGAGAGGAGATGCAATTCTAGTGAGAGGCCTGTAAAATTTGTAAATTTGGCCTAATTAGTAACTCGTTAGCAAAGAATTTGACAAAACAATGATCAAGTTTTGTGCGGAGTGAAGAGTTCTTTCAAACAAAACAAGCAGAACAGAAATCTGTGGGGAACTGACTGAGGAGATACGATTTAACTAAATTGTGGACGACGGATGGATAATGGACGCCACGCCATGGCAACAACGCATTGGCCTTACGGCCAGATGAGCTAACAACAACAAAAATCCACTGTACGCAATTTCCTGCATTTCTTCAGTTTTACTGTTCCAAAATGAAGTCTGTCAAGTTGTCTGATGTTTGCTTTCCCCCAGCATTGCACTACAGTTACAAGGTTAACTCTATGAACCCTGGGCTATTTTCAGGGTAATTTCACTACCGTTACTTTTAAGCTCTAATCTTGGTCATTATAAGGGATACGGTACTGTACCTGACTGTGAGCGGGTCTAGTGGTTAGTGTGTCCACCTCTTGATCGTGAATTCTACTCACAGTCGAGTCATACCAAAGACCGTCATAAAAATGGTACCTACTGCCATCTGGTGAGGCACCACAATGCAGATGCGAGTGGGGGAGTCAAACTCTCGCGGTTACCAGAGGACCGGCCCCCAACTGTAACCCTAGGTGTATAATAGGCTAGAGGTCGAGGGCTATAGAAACAGAGATCGGTGCTGCCTAATGCACCTCAAAAGACTGGTTAGTCCTGGGACGGGATACCACCTGGGAAGACCAGGTCCTGGTGCAGGATGAACTCTGATTTGACTTGATTACTGCAATGGCCTTTTCACAGGCTTGCCAAAAAAGACCATCAAACGACTTCAGCTGGTTCAAAATGCAGCGGCGAGGGTTCTCACACGAACAAAAAGAACAGAGCACATTACTCCAATTCTAAGGTCCCTTCACTGGCTTCCAGTAAGCTACAGAATTGACTTTAAAGTATTGCTGCTGGTATACAAATCTCTAAATGGTACAGGGCCCAATTACCTCTCTGATATGTTGCAGCGGCCTAACCCAATCAGATCTACCAGATCGCAACAGAAAAATTTACTATTAAAACCAGTTGTTAAAAGAAAGTGTGGTGAAGCAGCTTTTAGCTACTATGCAGTACAGCTATGGAACCAACTGCCAGAGGACATTAAAAATGCTCCTGCTGTTGGCAGCTTCAAATCTAGGTTAAAGACCAAGCTGTTTTCAGATGCTTTCTGTTAAATAATTAATATTTTTACATTTTTTATAATCTTTACTTTCTCTGCATGTTTTAACTTTACTTTAACTTCATTCTATTTTATTCCGCTGGTTTCTTTTTCTTTTTCTCCTTTTTCTTTTTGGCATTTTATTATTTTATTTCTACTATTGTTTAATTCTTATTATTTTCTTTTAATTCTTTTAATTCTTTTAATTAATTGTTTTAGAATAAAAATAAAATAATTTTGTCATTTTTTTTCTCTATTGTTTACTGTTTTTGTTTTTACTTCTGTAAAGCACATTGAACTGCCATTGTGTATGAAATGTGCTATATAAATAAACTTGCCTTGCCTTGATACTGACTTCTATTCCCCCCAAACACTCTAGTCTATTCTAATCTTCCATCATTTGATATCATAATACTTGCACATTTTGATATCAGCCTTTATATCAAGGGTGAAAAAGAAGATTGCATCTTTTGAAATTGTTTTGAAATCTTTTTATATCTTTGTATTTTACATGTATCTCACCATAAAATGATGGTGGGAAAGTCTATGACTTACCAATTTGCAAAAAAAAAAAAGTTCTTAGTGCCTAATGGAAATAAATGTCATTATTTTATCTGCAGTGATTTCAAAACCAGATGACTCAACAATGCTTTTTCGCTCAGAGAAACACCTAGTAACATCAGAAAGGATGTTTATTTTGCGGTATGTTCTGATAGGGACTTTGTGATTTGTTCAACCGAGAAGCAGGAGTGTGAAAATGGCTGAAGAAATTAGTAAAGATATTACTTTTACAGATGTTTCATCTGTCTTCATGACACGATTACTTTGGTATGTACAAATGTAGCTTTGTCATTAGAAAGCTCCGGTTCTGTGCTTTTTTGGGATACGTGTTCCATAGCAATGCAATGATGAGTTCATGAGTAATTCACACAGGAGTAATGGGTGTGGAGATGGACGCAGAGCTGTACGCAGATTGTAACTCCTGTATGATTAAATTTGCGCTAACAGCACTGGCACAAATTCTTACTCTCACTCAGGACCTTACTGTCTTCTTCTTCTTCTTCTCCTGTTTTTAGGATGCTATTTCTCCCTCAGTTTTCAACCAATCATCACCAAATTTCACACGAAGAATCCCTCTGGGCTGAATTATGTTGCTATGACTTTTGGTGTTGATCTGGATCACTGATCTGGAATGATCCATGAAAAACGGGCTTTTTTTCCCTCACTAAGCGTCATTCTCTATCTCTTACCATTCCGGATCCATAGGGTACAGTGACCAGACGTCCCAGTTTGTAAGAGCTAGCACAAATGGCGGGCAGCATGGTGGTGTAGTGGTTACCATGGTCGCCTCACAGCAAGAAGGTTCCAGGTTTGAACCCAGTGGCCAGCGAGGGCCTTTCTGTGTGGAGTTTGCATGTTCTCCCCATGTCTGCGTGGGTTTCCTCTGGGTGCTCCGGTTTCCCCCACAGTCCAAAGACATGCAGTTAGGTTGACGTGGGGTGACCTTGGGCTGAAGTGCCCTTGAGCAAGATACTTAACCCCTGACTGCTCCCTGGGTGCTCTGGTGTGGCTGCCCACTGCTCTGAGTGTGCGTGTGTTCACTGCTTCGGATGGGTTAAATGCAGAGGATGAATTTCACTGTACTTGAAGTGTGCATATGACAAATAAAGGTTTCTTTTTCTTCTAAATCACTGTGATTTTAGTCACAGTATCTATCTAATTATTCTTCCTCTTATTATTATTATTATTATTATTATCCTAACGTTTTTTAGGATGCTATTTCTCCCTCAGTTTTCAACCATCACCAAATTTCACCTGAAGAATATATCTGGGCTGAATTACGTTGCTATGACTTTTGGTGCTGATCTGGATCACTGATCTGGAATGATCCATAAAAAATAGGATTTTTTCCAATCACTTATAACTCTGTCAATTTTCGTGATTTTTTTTTTCAATCAGGGTTCTTTTTTTTATTTTGTTCACGGTGGCAGGGTACAACTTTTCCTCACTAAGCATCATTCTCTATCTCTTACTGTTACGGATCTATAGGATATGGTGACCAGATGTCCTGGTTTGTAACAGCTAGCACAAATTACTGTGACTTTAGTCACAGTCTCTATCTAGATACATTTGATGTAAATTCAAAATTATTTTTTATTAACAACACTTCATCATTTGGACAAGTAGTTAGGATGCTTGGAAAGGTCAAATCCTACCGTTTCATCTCCTGTGTGCTGTACCTTGCTGCAATTAAAACTTCCTGAGCAATTAAACCAAGAATATGGGATGTGAACTTGGAAGAAATCTGCATCAGTTGGGTTCTAAGGGTTAATGTGGCTAATCATTCATTGACAACTGACAAAGTTCTTCAGTGATGTCACTCAGATTTGCACACAATTCCCAGTGAACACAACTTCACAGTGTAAAGGCCTCTGCATGCTCTTGCGACAAGGCTTTCGCAGATAGCTTTTCGCAGACAGTTGTAATTTATCGTTGAGCGGGGAGTAATAGGCGTGCGCGATGTTATTCACCGCCACAACGCAAGGGGGCGCGAAGTCGCGAAATCGCTAGGAGTAGTTGGTGGGTGTGGTTAGTGGAGTGTTTATCCTCCGGTTACTTATAATGACTAGAACTGGAGTCGTATAGATGTACGTACTTCCTCACTTCCTCGATCAACCGCTCTTCGTGCTGCTCCATCTTCGCTCGTGTTTTTAAAAATGGCGGTCGTGAAAACAAACCAAACCGGGAAAGTAGGGAAGCGGAAGTGCGTGTACAGCGGATGTAGAGTGGACCAATCAGAGCCCTCTTGTCTGCGACGCTGTCTGCGAGGCTTCTGCGGTGGTCACAATTTTTGGGAGGTGCGCACAGAGCGTCTGCGAAGGTGGGGGGGCTACGCAGACACTATCTGCGACACCGTCTGCGAGGACTGGATTGTCAGCATAAATTGGCCTTGACACAACACTGGGACAGTTTATGGGCGGCCATCTTGGAAAACCAGGATCACTTTTTTTTTTCATTCCATAGACCCCACCTCCCAAAGTCTGAAGGCGGAGTCTGAAGCTGGATGTTATACAAGTAATAATATAGTCTCACTGGGAACTTGAATTAATTAAAACGTCCATCATGCCATTAAATGCCTTTATGTAGCTTAACAATGTAACAGTGGTGTTTGGGTAAGAGTCCCAGACTTCCTTTACTAGTTAGCTACATTAGCCTCATAGATCCAGTGCAAAACTAAAGAAGTGGTAAACATGTACCAGCTGATTAAAGAGAACTTTCACTTCGCCTTTCCTTTAAGTGCAAATCATACAGTATATAAGCCAACAGCAATGCACTTTAATTAAATAATATTGGCTGGTGTTGAGTGGTATATCAGATATATTCCATATCATGCTAGCTGAATGGAATATATCTACTATGCTATGAAAAAAGCCATTATTATTATTATTATTATTATACATGCATACACATTCCTTTCAGGTGTTCAACGCGTCTTTCTCTTTCAAAATTCTCTCAAAATCTTCTGTATTTAACGAAGCAAACCTGGCGGCCATGTTCATTTACAAATTGTCCCAGTCGCTTGCTAGCGTGGAAGTTTTACATCTCTGATGTGTGACGTCATGTTGTCTTGACAACCATGCAATATCAAACCATATTCAACGCTCATTCTCCATTGGGTAGAGTGATGTAATACACGTAGGATAAGTGATATGCTAACAATATTGCATGCTATCAAACGAAACGAATGAAACCTGCTAGAAAGGAATAGAACACGTGAAAAATTCCATGAAAAAAAAATTCCATTCCAAAAAAAAAATTCCATGAAAAAGTGTCCTGTATGTATAATAATTTACTTTAATACACAGTCATACTCACTCACTCTCACACTCTGTCTCGACTGTTTCTGTCCTTCGTGGCTGTTCAGGTGTCTGAATGGAGCACTTTGATAAAGCCAAAGCCAGGATGGCATTGTGGGATCTAATCAGAGATAAAACCTCATGATTCATCAGACAAAAGACAGAAAAACTGAAAGAGTCGGAATGCTTTTGGCGATATTATTAAGAAGACATCGAGAGAGAGAGAGAGAGAGAGAGAGAGAGAGAGAGTATTGTTCAATATGTCTCTTAATACCTCAGCCCTGCTGACTTCTCAATCCAAAGTGATCAGAAAGTGTTGAATAGTTTTCTATAGCAGCACCTCTGAAAGTAGCTCCTGCTGAAAGACAAATCACAGGTTCATATTAATGCATGTTCGTTACACCGTTAGAAACAGGGGCACAGTAGGAGTCCATTTCTGTTCCCATGGTACAATCTACACTAATGCCGCTTTTCCACTACCAACGCGGCTGAGTTGGGCTGAGCCGTGCCGTGCTGAGTTGGGCTGAGTCGAGCTGAGTGGGGCTGTTGGAGTTGCATTTCGACTACAACCGCGCTGAACCGTGCTGGCTGGAAGTGGGTGGACACATTGGGTGGAGTTAGCGAAAGTGGGTGGACATCACGTGATGTCGTTAGGCGGCGCAAACAGTGACATCAGTGATCTTTTAAGCGGTAGTCTCACGACCCGGATAGTAAACAATAAACATGGAGGACATGGAGTCGTTAGTGTTGCTGGTCTTGGTGCTGTGGCTTGTTGTCACCGACAACGCCAACAGATACTGGCAAGAGTGTACAGATGAGGCGAGGCGCATAAGGCTTCAGAAATTCTCGTAATTCGTAATTCTTCTTCTTCCGGGTTTACGGTGTTTACAGATCCCAGCGTGCTCGCGGGGCGTGTGTGGGCGTGTAAGGACACTCCTCCTCACCAATCAGTGCACAGGGGAGTGTCTCCTCACGCCCCTAGCCTCACTCGGCTCGGTTTGGCTCGCTTCAGCCCTACTCCAAAACCGTGCGAGTTCTGGGGGCTAAGCAGGGCTGAAGCGAGCTGAGTCGTGCTGCTCTGAGGTAGTTGAAACGCGAGCCATGTCGGGCTGAAGTGAGCTGAAGCGAGCCGAAGTGAGCTGAAAAAGGGTAGTGGAAAAGAGCCATAATATACCCCCCAAGGACTCATTATTGGACCGCATGGTAACCATGCGTCCTTTTTAGGGCCAAAAAGGTACATATATTTTCCTAAGCAGTATATAAAGGGTACAAATAAGTACTTTAAAGGGTACTGCTCCAGTGACAAGCCATTGTACCCCTACAAGTACAATGATGTACTTTATTTTCTGAAAGTGTACTATAGTAACAGAGGATTTACAGAAAGTTGTAATGTGAATGCTTAAAATTTTTTAAAATACATATTTTGGAGATAAGAGGCACCTAAACGTTGTGTGCTATTGAATGAAACCAGTTCAAATCCCTGTTCCGCCAGAGAACCAGAGCTCTTGAGCATGACCTTTGACCTTCAACCACTCAGCTCTGATAAAAGCCTTTCCTAAATGAATAAATGTATGGGATCATGTCCTTCATGAATAACGCGAAGTAAGGCTTTTGTTAAAAGTGATATTCCTTGTCTCAGCTATAAATGACTTTTGTCCTTTTTAAAAAAGGGTTGCATTTCATTGAGTTCTCTCTTTAGCTTTGTTTCCACATCTCTCTCTCTCTCTCTCTCTCTCTCTCTCTCTGTTTTACTGTTATTTCATTATCATTTTGGCTGCATGAGGTCTGAAAAAAAAACAACAACAACCAAATCCTCCACTCCATTTTTCTTTCCCCTCCTTGGAGTCTTTTCACCTCTGGCTTTGTTGCCATGACAAACATGAGGCGGAGACTGAGGCTTCAAGCCAAACAGTCCTCACTCTGCTACAGCAGACATCAGGAGCTCCTCAGCTATAGGAGAACCTGCATCTACAGGTCAGAGTTCAACTTCTGAAAGCTTGGAGTCCATCTCTAACACCAGCACTCAGACCACACAATAGCGTCGGACTCAGGTCAGACCGAGCCGCAGACTAATGCATGTGTCCTGCAATCCCACACCACCATGTGTTTGTACTCAGGATGCTGTGATGCTTTTCTCTCAACAAGTCATCCTTCTTTTAAGTCATGTTGAAAGTTAATGGAAAACGGTTCAACATGGAGACATTTAAACTCAAACTCCTGCTTAATTTAATGTACCATCAGGGTTCAGGAGAAACTGAATCAGAATTCATGATGCTTTAATTAACACACGTGCATCATTTGGAGTTAGTGAGATTTTCTTTTCTGTGAAAAGTGAACTCTTAAAAAAAAGTGTATTTATTTTTATTATGAAAACACAGCCCAGTTTTTGAAATGAAAGCCTCTGATTTCTCGAGTTGAGACTTTGTTTTTATTTTTTTGAATAGTGTAACTCAATGAAAAATAGATTTAGTTAAATAAATAAATATAGATTCACAAATAAACTCCAACAGCCTTTTTAAAAGCAAACCTTACAACCAAAAATTTCTACTTGAATTTAATTTGTAAAATTTCTATTTAAATATCATCTATACAACCTCAAAAAAATTATACACTACCGTTCAAAAGTTTGGGGTCACCCAGACAATTTTGTGTTTTCCATGAAAAGTCACACTTTTATTTCCCACCATAAGTTGTAAAATGAATAGAAAATATAGTCGAGACATTTTTCTGAGCATTTTGAGCATTTAATCGACCCCACAAATGTGATGCTCCAGAAACTCAATCTGCTCAAAGGAAGGTCAGTTTTATAGCTTCTCTAAAGAGCTCAACTGTTTTCAGCTGTGCTAACATGATTGTACAAGGGCTCCCAATTAAATTTCGTATTGATTATAAAATACTACTATTGACCTTTAAAGCACTAAATGGTCTCGCACCACAGTACCTGAGTGAACTTCTGCTCCTCTATGACCCGCCACGCCTACTTAGATCAAAAGGTGCAGGCTATCTGCTGGTACCTCGTATAGTGAAGGCTACATCAGGGGGCAGAGCCTTTTCTTACAAAGCCCCACTGTTATGGAACAGCCTTCCAAGTAATGTTCGGGAATCAGACACAGTCTCAGCATTTAAGTCTAGGCTGAAAACATATCTGTTTAGTCAAGCCTTTTGTTAATGGTGTTTATGAGGTAAAGGAGTAGATCTGGAAATAAATATGAAAACATATCTGTTTAGTCAAGCCTTTTGTTAATGGTGTTTATGAGGTAAAGGAGTAGATCTGGAGGGTCCTCAGACATAGAGTGTTTTGGTAAACTGGGATGTATGGATGCTGTCAGTCCCCACTCGCTTGCTCACTCGAGTTTGTTGACGGTGCAGTGGCTGGCTGCTTTATGTCCCGGGGCTCCCTCATGCCTGTGTTACCTTCTGGCTCTCTCCTTTTAGTTATGCTGTCATAGTTAGTTGCCGGAGTCCCTGCTTGTACTCGGTGCAATATGTATACTGTTCCTACTTATTCAGGTGACATTGGGCATACCTAACCACCTGTGTTTTCTTTCTCTTCCCCCCCCACCCCCCCCACCCCACCCCAAATCTGTCCCTCTGAGTTACATGGAGTCAACAGGAAATCTTTTGGTGGAGACGGTGGGGACCTCGACTGGCTATCGTAGCCTGCAGGGAATCGGCCGTCAGACGTTCTGTCGCATGTCCCAGACCCGGTGAAATGTAACTGAATTGTCTTGGCCAGGCCTAAGGGTCCCATCTGCATCTCATCATTGCTGAGGAGTGTGCTCCCATCACCCAATCAAGCATCCAGCCAGAGCAGGTCATGATATATTTTTTACCATATTAACATGCCATTGTGCGTCATGCCTGATGTAAAGACTCTCGTCTCTGCGAGCCTACCACACAGATTTAATACTTGTCATTTTTAGGGCATACCTAACAACGTGTTTTCTTTCTCTCCCCCCCCCATCTGTCCCTCTGAGTTACATGTTGATCCTGGGATTGAGATGCTGGCCTCTTCTGCCCCTCGGACCTGCTTGATCCATCCTGGTGCCCTGTGTCTGGTCGGAGTTTTATCGCCCCACTCCTGTGAAGGACGGCCCCATGAGGACAGTTGAGGGTTATACCTGTTAAAACTGTTAATATTATAGTCAGGCTGTCTGTTGTTGCCCAAATGAGGATGGGTTCCCTTTTGAGTCTGGTTCCTCTCAAGGTTTCTTCCTCATGTCGTCTGAGGGAGTTTTTCCTTGCCACCGTCGCCACAGGCTTGCTCATTGGGGATAGATTAGGGATAAAATTAGCTCATGTTTTAAGTCGTTTAAATTCTGTAAAGCTGCTTTGCGACAATGTTTATTGTTAAAAGCGCTGTACAAATAAACTTGATTTGATTTGATTTGATTTTCTAATCATCCATTAGCCTTCTGAGGCAATGAGCAAACACATTGTACCATTAGAACACTGGAGTGAGAGTTGCTGGAAATGGGCCTCTATACACCTATGGAGATATTGCACCAAAAACCAGACATTTGCAGCTAGAATAGTCATTTACCACATTAGCAATGTATAGAGTGGATTTCTGATTAGTTTAAAGTGATCTTCATTGAAAAGAACAGTGCTTTTCTTTCAAAAATAAGGACATTTCAAAGTGACCCCAAACTTTTGAACGGTAGTGTGTGTATATGGATGTGAATATGTGAATTGAATTAAATATATATATATATATATATATATATATATATATATATATATATATATATAATGGCATGCCGTTCAGGAAATTAATCTTTGAATATATGGAATGAATCCCCGAATATATTGAATGAAACTTTGAATATATGGAATGAAACTTTGAATATATGGAATGAAACTCTGAATATATTGAATGAATCCCCGAATATATTGAATGAAACTCTGAATATATGGAATGAAACTTGGCTGACGTCATGAAGGCACTGCCGCCGTCCTGCAGCAAAAATGAGTCAGTCGGCTCGGGATTTGGTTGCGGCTATTTTAAACAATAAAGACATTGTTAACACTCTGGCGAATGCTTGTGGTTTTATTAGTGTTTACTTCTTTTATGTGCAACGAAGCTACGGTGACAAAGTCATTTCCCTCGTGGATCATATTTGTATAACGGTATTTTCTGTATATAAAACTAATTTGTAAATTTTGTTTGTCGAGTTTTACAGCGTTTCTCAATATACTCTATACTCTCCTCTGAGTCAGAGTTTTTCTTGGGACCTGTTGTCTGTCTGCCGAGCTGTGGGAGCGGGGGCAGAATACAAAGTTTCTTTCCATATATTCAAAGTTTCATTCAATATATTCAAAGTTTCATTCCATATATTCAAAGTTTCATTCAATATATTCAGGGATTCATTCAATATATTCAAAGTTTCATTCCATATATTCAGAGTTTCATTCCATATATTCAAAGTTTCATTCAATATATTCGGGGATTCATTCAATATATTCAAAGATTAATTTCCTGAATGGCATGTCATAATATATAATTTCACTGGATATGAGCAATCGCATGCTCTGATTGGGTACTCTACTACTAGACTATCAGCTCATATACTGTGAGTAGAGAAAAACAAAATGGCAGGGCGTGTTGCTGAACCAACTGAGGACAAAATAAAAACTCTACTCAAAAACAAAACCCCCCAAAATACAAAAAAAGCAACAAAATATGGAATAAGAGTATTTGATGGTAAGAACATATCTTTTTTTTATTTTTCAATAATTATTATTATCGCATTTTTCACAAATTGCTCCTGCCATTTCGCCAGTTTGTTTACAATCTAAGCAGAAATGATTTTGTCGGACATTTTGTATAAAGTTTTTATTGATCAAATTTGCAAAAAAAAAATGCTCTGTTTCTCAAAATCCAGTGAATGTGGATAGAATAAAACAGTTATTCCACTCAATCTTATCGTACATTTATAGCTGGCTCGGTGCTACGCGACTCATGGGCTATCAGCTCATGTATGACTCGATTTTGTGGAATAACTGTTCGATAGATAGATAGATAGATAGATAGATAGATAATCTATTCAAATACAACATCTGTCTTGCAAAAACAGACAACAGGGATCTTGGCACAATTGTCCAATACGTCTGGAAGCAGTGCATTACATCATACACGCCATTGTACACATCGTACAAGAAGGTTTATGGACCTGTTGTTATCGTCTCTTGTACATGACCAATCATCTCATCTCATCTCATCTCATTATCTCTAGCCGCTTTATCCTTCTACAGGGTCGCAGGCAAGCTGGAGCCTATCCCAGCTGACTACGGGCGAAAGGCGGGGTACACCCTGGACAAGTCGCCAGGTCATCACAGGGCTGACACATAGACACAGACAACCATTCACACTCACATTCACACCTACGGTCAATTTAGAGTCACCAGTTAACCTAACCTGCATGTCTTTGGACTGTGGGGGAAACCGGAGCACCCGGAGGAAACCCACGCGGACACGGGGAGAACATGCAAACTCCACACAGAAAGGCCCTCGCCAGCCCTGGGGCTCGAACCCAGGACCTTCTTGCTGTGAGGCGACAGCGCTAACCACTACACCACCGTGCCGCCCATGACCAATCATAGAATTTATTAAATGAAGTAGGTTGATAGATATTAGTCCACAACAATGACTAATCGGAAGGGGGAGGGGCTTCCTCCCTCAGGGGCCCCTTCCAGGTCAGGGTTGGGGTTGGTTGGGCATGGGGTAGAACAGAGGGCCTTCTTCTCATCACTGCTTGAATCTGAGCTGTGTAATTGTTTGCACTCACTAAAAGTCACCACTTCCTCTTTATTTAGCCAATCAAAGCTAATAAAAATGTGACACGGACAAATACTGCCTCTAGGACTGGGGCACATGGAGTTAAGAAATGTAATTAATTGTCCCTTTTCTACAGTCTCTCTCTCCCTCTCTCTTTCTCCACCCACCCACAGCTCCCTGCTGATCTCCACCTTTCGCTGATTCATTATCACCGTCCTCTCTCGTCCCCACTGCACAGTTTGCGCTCACCACCTGACCCTTACATCATCTCTCTTTTAATACATTCTCTCTCCACCGTTCCTACACACTCTGTCTCTGTCATTTCTTCTGTTCATGACTAATATAGCCATAATTTAAAAAAATTGAAAAAAAAATGCCTTTTCACTTCCTGCCCAGATATGAATGTATTATAAAAGGAAAAAAAACACACACATGGCATGCCATTGCAGGAAAATAATCAACGATGCAATGGTGTGATGTGGCCTGATGCAAAAAGTGGACACACTGTTACCATGAGGAAGTTGAATATTCTCCAGTAACTGCTTTTTATACCACAGCAGTTTACCAAAGATTGCAATTTTTATTTCGTAAAGAACGACATGTTGCACTTTCTCTCCATTTATGGGTCAGTTTTAATGACGTGGAATGTCTGTCAAACAATTAAATCCTGTCATACAGTCGCAGCTGTAAAATGGCGTCCCGTCACCAGCCTCGCTCTTTTCTCTCTTGAGAAGTTAATAAGACAAAAAAAGTAGCAAGTTATTAAAAATGAGACTCAGACATGAGGAACTGTAAAACACAACAATCTCCAACGAGCTTAGATTTTCCCATGGAGGAAAACTTAAATAAACATCTCCTATAACTTTTTAGCAAAAAGTGTCAGCATGACAATAATTATATCCTTAACAACATTTTCAATTTGTTTTTTATTATTATTATTATTATTATTATTATTATTATTATTATTAATGTATATGGTGCGTCCGCTGTACAGGTCTATTGTATGCGAAGGAGATATTAAAACACATCGAGGATATTACACAATCACACGAAGATATGAAGTTTATCTTCGAGTGGTGAATGGATATTTCACGAGTGAGCAGAGCTTCATATCTTTGCATCACCGTGTAATGTTCTTTATATTATATGGACACATCTACAAAAAAAAAATGCAAGTTAATCAAAAGAATTTTAATGTTGAACTGGTTCGCCATTTTGACAACATGCGTCAAATCAGCGTGAAAACACTGGGAGTGACATCATCGGAGTGAAATATCGGGAATTATTATACATACAGGACACTTTTTCGATGGAATAAAAATGTGTTCTATTCCCTTCTAGCAGGTTTCATTCATTTGGTTTGATAGCATGCAGTATTGTTAGCATATCACTTATCCTACGTGTATTACGTCGATCTACCCAATGGAGAATAAGCGTTGAATATGGTTTATGATGTTGCATGGTTGTCAAGACAACATGACGTCACACGTCAGAGATGTAAAACTTCCGCACTAGCGAGCGACTTTGACAATTTGTAAACAAGCATGGCCACCAGGTTTGCTTTGTTAAATATGAAAGATTTTGAGAGAATTTTGGTTGCCAGTCACTCCAGTGTGTGTAGTTGTTGATGTTGATTTTAAAAGTAATTAAGAAAATTACACAGGGAAAATAATAATAATATTCGGCTTGACTGCGCTAGCGTTGGCCTTCGCTAACACTACACCAGCTGGAAGGTAACTGTGCTGCCACGCTAACAGCACTGAGTTACGGGTAAGCTAGCATTTGCCTTCGAGAATGCTGACATGAAGAGAGTGTATTATAATAATAATAATATATTGGCTGGCTTTTTTCATGGTATATCAGATATATTCCATTCAGCTACTCGTCTTCGACTTGTTCAATATCATGCTAGCTGAATGGAATATATCTGATATGCCACTCAACGCCAGCCAATATTATTTAATTATGTACTGTCACTACCGTCAGATCTGCTGTTATAGAAAATTAATCAACACCTTCTGACCAACTGAGACTCCAACAGCTCTGAAAAGTGTACGGTGCAATTCTTGCTTCTAATTTTATGCTATAACACGTCCACAGAAGACATTAAATTCTGTCTCATAACACATTCAAATCTCAATCCAATCTTCCTGTAATCCTGACTTCCTGACTCGCTCGAACAGATTTTCTCTCTCATAAGTCTGTCTGCTTTCTCAGACAATACTGTACTATTTTCGCCAGCGATCTCCTCATCGATCAGCTGCAAGTGTAAAAATGTCAGCTGTCCTGCACGGTCATCGCAGATGGATTTTGCTTTCACACGGGACCCTTAATGCAATCAAAACACGCAATCGATGGACAGGCGGCTCCAAAAAAAAGAGGAAAAAAAAAACAAGGCAGGATAGCAAGAAAGAAAGGATTTCAGAGGCAGAGAAATGTATTGGCACCTGGAGGACAGGAAAGACAAAAGAAATTAAACTACAGTGATGGTAGAGATGAGACCTGAAGACAAAGGTCCTCACACACACACACACACACACACACACACACACATGCTATATACATGCATGGAAGTACAACCCCGATTCCAAAAAAGTTGGGACAAAGTGCAAATTGTAAATAAAAATGGAATGCAATCATTTACAAATCTCAAAAACTGATATTGTATTCACAATAAGATATAGACAACATATCAGGGCGGCACGGTGGTGTAGTGGTTAGCGCTGTCGCCTCACAGCAAGAAGGTCCTGGGTTCGAGCCCCGGGGCCGGCGAGGGCCTTTCTGTGTGGAGTTTGCATGTTCTCCCCGTGTCCGCGTGGGTTTCCTCCAGGTGCTCCGGTTTCCCCCACAGTCCAAAGACATGCAGGTTAGGTTAACTGGTGACTCTAAATTGACCGTAGGTGTGAATGTGAGTGTGAATGGTTGTCTGTGTCTATGTGTCAGCCCTGTGATGACCTGGCGACTTGTCCAGGGTGTACCCCGCCTTTCGCCCGTAGTCAGCTGGGATAGGCTCCAGCTTGCCTGCGACCCTGTAGAAGGATAAAGCGGCTAGAGATAATGAGATAATGAGACAACATATCAAATGTCGAAAGTGAGACATTTTGAAATTTCATGCCAAATATTGGCTCATTTGAAATTTCATGACAGCAACACATCTCAAAAAAGTTGGGACAGGGGCAATAAGAGGCTGGAAAAGTTAAAGGTACAAAAAAGGAAAGGCTGGAGGACCAAATTGCAACTCATTAGGTCAATTGGCAATAGGTCATTAACATGACTGGGTATAAAAAGAGCATCTTGGAGTGGCAGCGGCTCTCAGAAGTAAAGATGGGAAGAGGATCACCAATCCCCCTAATTCTGCGCCGACAAATAGTGGAGCAATATCAGAAAGGAGTTCGACAGTGTAAAATTGCAAAGAGTTTGAACATATCATCATCTACAGTGCATAATATCATCAAAAGATTCAGAGAATCTGGAAGAATCTCTGTGCGTAAGGGTCAAGGCTGGAAAACCATACTGGGTGCCTGTGATCTTCGGGCCCTTAGACGGCACTGCATCACATACAGGCATGCTTCTGTATTGGAAATCACAAAATGGGCTCGGGCGGCACGGTGGTGTAGTGGTTAGCGCTGTCGCCTCACAGCAAGAAGGTCCTGGGTTCGAGCCCCAGGGCCGGCGAGGGCCTTTCTGTGTGGAGTTTGCATGTTCTCCCCGTGTCCGCGTGGGTTTCCTCCGGGTGCTCTGGTTTCCCCCACAGTCCAAAGACATGCAGGTTAGGTTAACTGGTGACTCTAAATTGACCGTAGGTGTGAATGGTTGTCTGTGTCTATGTGTCAGCCCTGTGATGACCTGGCGACTTGTCCAGGGTGTACCCCGCCTTTCGCCCGTAGTCAGCTGGGATAGGCTCCAGCTTGCCTGCGACCCTGTAGAAGGATAAAGCGGCTAGAGATAATGAGATGAGATGAGATTATCTGTGAACACAATTCACCGTGCCATCCGCCGTTGCCAGCTAAAACTCTATAGTTCAAAGAAGAAGCCGTATCTAAACATGATCCAGAAGCGCAGACGTCTTCTCTGGGCCAAGGCTCATTTAAAATGGACTGTGGCAAAGTGGAAAACTGTTCTGTGGTCAGACGAATAAAAATTTGAAGCTCTTTATGGAAATCAGGGACGCCGTGTCATTCGGACTACAGAGGAGAAGGATGACCCAAGTTGTTATCAGCGCTCAGTTCAGAAGCCTGCATCTCTGATGGTATGGGGTTGCATTAGTGCGTGTGGCATGGGCAGCTTACACATCTGGAAAGACACCATCAATGCTGAAAGGTATATCCAGGTTCTAGGGCAACATATGCTCCCATCCAGACGACGTCTCTTTCAGGGAAGACCTTGCATTTTCCAACATGACAATGCCAAACCACATACTGCATCAATTACAACATCATGGCTGCGTAGAAGAAGGGTCCGGGTACTGAACTGGCCAGCCTGCAGTCCAGATCTTTCACCCATAGAAAACATTTGGCGCATCATAAAACGGAAGATACGACAAAAAAGACCTAAGACAGTTGAGCAACTAGAATCCTACATTAGACAAGAATGGGTTAACATTCCTATCCCTAAACTTGAGCAACTTGTCTCCTCAGTCCCCAGACGTTTACAGACTGTTGTAAAGAGAAAAGGGGATGTCTCACAGTGGTAAACATGGCCTTGTCCCAACTTTTTTGAGATGTGTTGTTGTCATGAAATTTAAAATCACCTAATTTTTCTCTTTAAATGATATATTTTCTCAGTTTAAACATTTGATATGTCATCTATGTTCTATTCTGAATAAAATATGGAATTTTGAAACTTCCACATCATTGCATTCCATTTTTATTTGCAATTTGTACTTTGTCCCAACTTTTTTGGAATCGGGGTTGTAATATATTTAATAGTATTAGCTTGACTACCTAGCTGGATGTTGAGAGAGACATCATCACTATCTTGTCATCACCGGTTCTTCTGAACGTCTCTTTCTCATGTCATCTGAGATTTTTTCTTCCTCGCTACTGTCAGTTCTGACACATTCATTAGAGATCAAAATCTACATCCAGATTTCCATAATTCTGCTTTGAGACATCTATTGTTAAAAGTGCTGTACAAATAAAAGTGAATTAAATAGTATGAAAAATGTACACTGGCAAATCAACACCAGTTCCTACAAAGTAAAACCATTTTCAGAAGCTATTTCTGAACCTGAACGATCCAAAACACCCTTGAGGAGCCTTTTTTTTTTAACCACTTGCTTTTAATTATGTGGACACAAGACACAAGATGACTGCCGCATGTATCCTGTGGTCATAGACAATTGGACGTCTTCAGAAATTAACATGTTGTGCAATAGGGTGGTATAGCACTGTGTGTCTAAACAAACTAGTATTGTGTCTCAAATCATATACTTATTTGCCATTATTATAAATACACAGGTGATTATAGAAAATCGTGTGCTGATGGGATGAGAGATTCGGACTATTTCTCGATAATCTCCTTGAGTGACTCAGCAAAATGGCGGCCAATCACTTCGCCACCGTAAGTGAGGAAGAATTACAAATGAAGAAAGAAAATTCTGTTCCTAAAAGCACTAAAGATGCTATGAAACTATTCAAAGGTAAGGTGGGATTGTGATTTATTTTATCGATTTCAAAACAAAGGATTTTATGTGACTCGGCACAGGTAAGGGACACAAGTCTGCGCTGTGCCTTTATTACATTTGCATGCTGCTTCTGAAGTTTGAAATAAATTATTTTTATTTTTTTAAATATAATCACCTGTGTATTTATACTTAAACAATTATCCGCCTCAGGCTCAGTGAATATCAGTGAATAATAACCTCAGCTTCGTCTCGGTTATTATTCACCGATATTCACTTCACCTTCGGGGAATAATTGTTAACTCGAGACAGTTATTAAGTAATAATAATCTGTTTCCCTGTTGGGGCGGCACGGTGGTGTAGTGGTTAGCACTGTCGTCTCACAGAAAGAAGGTTCTGGGTTCAAGCCCAGTGGCCGACAAGGGCCTTTCTGTGTGGAGTTTGCATGTTCTCCCTGTGTCTGCATGGGTTTTCCTCACAGTCCAAAGACATGCAGGTTAGGCTAATTGATGGCTCTAAATTGACCATAGGTGTGAATGTGAGTGTGAATGGTTGTTTGTCTCTACCGTATGTGTCAGCCCTGCGATGACCTGGTGACTTGTCCAGGGTGTACCCTGCCTCTCGCCCATAGTCAGCTGGGATAGGCTCCAACTTGCCTGCCACCCTGAACAGGATAAGCGGTTACAGATAATGGATGGTTGGATGTTTCCATGTTATAATTCGTGTTGAAAAAAAAACAACAACTTTCATGTAGCCTTGAAAACCATTCTTCTGGATCATGACTTCAATTTTTCGATCACTGAGTGGGATCACCCCCAACCATGGTGTGCTGGCCAGGGTGAGGTGAAGCAGGCTGTGTTTGGGGCACCTTTTCTAGTCCCTTCTTCCATGGAGGTGAGGAGAGCGAATCCTAAACAGGGCTGCTCAGAGACCCAGGGGGCTGCCGAACTCCGCTACTGCTTCGTTCCAGCAGAGAGTGACCCCATGCCCTGGGCCACCTGTGTGCAGGTTTGTGACTTACAGCTTCCAGTGTTTCTGCATCTGCTGCTTTGCCACTTGCCCATCGCCACAGGACTTGAATTTGAATTTGAAGTCATGACTTGCACATGCCTTGGATTAGAGTGAGGGAGAGTTGCGCAGCCGTCATCCTCACTCTCCTGTCCCAACCTAACTGGGTCCAGGGGCAAGACAGAATCAAGACAGTTTGAGCTAGGTCGAGATGCAGTGGATGGCCAACAGTGTTCTACGTGTTGCACTGTGCCCTGATTGTGCTCCACAAACGCTTTGCTGGGTCTGCCTTCCTGCCCATTGAACCACCAGGTGGTGGTCTCTTCTGTGCAATCTGCCGAGTCCAGATTTCAGTCGTAACCCTGACTAAGGGGAGCGAGGGGTTGCTAGTGCTTGCTCAAGGCATCACCCCAGGCTAGTGGAGGGAAGGAGACACCTTACTACTCCATTGTATGGAGGTCAAGGACGGCACATGCCTGCTGCTCTAAACTGCCAATATAAGATGTTCATGACAACAATCACAATGACAGCAGAAAGTTTTAAAGAGAAACAGAGCTCATCATGGTGTGCATGAAATCTCTAAATATTTTAGTGTTGGATCTGGAAACCAGATGGATAGGGATGTTTTGGTTGTGATGTGCCATCTCATGTGCATCACCTTAAATCATGCACATGTACATAAAGTGTGCAGGCGGCTATGAAAAAAACACAATGCACATGCAATGTCGAACATTAAGAGGCTCTTGGCATGTGACTATATGTTGGAAAGCTGCATGGAGAATCATGCAATCTCTCAACGTACTGTATATCTAGATTTCTGACTGGTCATTGTGTTACTAATGTGTGTTACTTTTATTAGTTTTTCCTAATGCTATTTTAAAAAGCCCAAAAGGAGACATGCTGTGGTGGCTCGAGACTGTCACATGTGCCTGTGTGTCTTTGTAAGTGAGTGTCTGATATACTGATTGTACAAGATGGTCTAGAACATTCTAATTATACATGGTGTAATTACACAACATGGCCAAAAGTTTGTGGACATCTAACCATTACAGTCACATGTTCTCTCTCTTTGCTGTTGTTATAAGCTCCACTCTTCTGGTAAGGCTTTCCAATAGATTTTGGGGTGTGGCTGTGAAGATGTGGTGAAGAGGCTCCAGTTCATCCCAAAGGTGTTCACTGGGGTTGAGTTCAGTCAGGGGTCTGTGCAGGTCATTTGAGTTGTTCCACTCCAACCTTAACACACCAAGTCTTCATGGAGCGCTTTGTGCACAGGGGCATTGTCGTGCAGGAACAGATTCAAGACTCTTAGTTCCAGTGAAGGGGAAATTCTAATGCTACAGCAAACAAATACATTACTTTGTATATTACTGACACAACTTTGGGGATCAAACTGATGGTCAAACTTTTGGCCATGTAGTATATTAACAAACTAGTCATTTAAACCAATGAGACTGTCAATGACAGCATAGCTCACTCCGGCTCCATCTAGTCCAGAAGGAATGATCTAAAGTGGGCCACCTTGTGCAATAAATGTTGCAAGCTGTATACACTATATACAAGCTATATATAGAAGCTATATCCACCCTAGAAATACCGACCTATTTGCCAGAAAGAATCCAAAACAGCAAGGAAATGACTGAGAAGAAGCGGTTTTTGTTGAACTGCTCATTAAGGTTTAATTAGTCCATAATTTCACTAATAATTGTAATTAAGCAAATCTGGGTAGAAGTTACCCCGACCTTCATGCCAGAAACAATCAAAATTGGTGAAGAACTGAGGGAGAAGAAGCGATTTTCATGAAATGTGGACAATGCTGGATGATTGTTAGGTTTATATAAGTATTATTCGTATTATTCTTATAAGTATTATTATTAAAATGGTGACAAAATTAAGGATTAACTTAAGGTTCAGTTAAAAATGACCTTCTGTCTCGGCTGGACATTGTTTGGGAACATTTTGTTTATGAAATGTGTATTTTTGATCAGAGGTGTGTCTGAACGACGCCAAGGTCTGTTCTGATGTCAGATCGACCCACACACACTTTAATGTTGGATGTAATGGTAGCCTTATTGCTGAACAAAGAGTTAAGACTCTTATATTATATTTTTATAGTATAGTTATAGTATTATAGTATATATTACTTATAGTATATTTTAGAGCTTTTTAAGATCCTTTATTATTTTGGACTATTGCATATACTATGGCAGTGATTTTAAACTGTTCCTGTGTAGCCTGACCTTCGTCCAGTGGAGAAGAACACTTCTTTGTTAGACCAAACATAGTCTTCATAGATCTCAAAATGATGTCACTCACTCACACCCTCCCATAGACACACACACACACCCCTCTCTGAGGTCACATACAAACACACACACATTTGACAGACACAATAGCCGTTTGGAGAGATTATGATTTGTTATAAAAGGTGTTTGTAATCTTTCATCTTTGACGAAGTGACTGTGCGAATAAACTGACATGTGAATCTTTGATTCCTTGTCTGTTTTCTCTCGACCTGATCATTCTCGTCCTCGGCCGAGGGTGGCCCACGAAGGAATCGGGGTCTCTGACTGGGGTGAACCCCAACAATTTGGTGTCAGAAGTGGGATTCGAACCCACGCCTCCAGAGAGACTGGAGTTGTTGGGGTTCACCCCAGTCAGAGACCCCGATTCCTTCGTGGGCCACCCTCGGCCGAGGACGAGAATGATCAGGTCGAGAGAAAACAGACAAGGAATCAGAGATTCACATGTCAGTTTATTCGCACAGTCACTTCGTCAAAGATGAAAGATTACAAACACCTTTTATAACAAATCATAATCTCTCCAAACGGCTATTGTGTCTGTCAAATGTGTGTGTGTTTGTATGTGACCTCAGAGAGGGGTGTGTGTGTGTGTGTCTATGGGAGGGTGTGAGTGAGTGACATCATTTTGAGATCTATGAAGACTATGTTTGGTCTAACAAAGAAGTGTTCTTCTCCACTGGACGAAGGTCAGGCTACACAGGAACAGTTTAAAATCACTGCCATAGTATATGCAATAGTCCAAAATAATAAAGGATCTTAAAAAGCTCTAAAATATACTATAAGTAATATATACTATAATATATACTATAATAATATATACTATAACTATACTATAAAAATATAATATAATGGCCCTTTTCCACTACCCTTTTTCAGCTCACTTCAGCTCGCTTCAGCCCGACATGGCTCGCGTTTCGACTACCTCAGAGCAGCACAACTCAGCTCGCTTCAGCCCTGCTTAGCACCCAGAACTCGCATGGTTTTGGAGTAGGGCTGAAGCGAGCCAAACCGAGCCGAGTGAGGCTAGGGGCGTGAGGAGACACTCCCCTGTGCACTGATTGGTGAGGAGGAGTGTCCTCACATGCCCACACACGCCCCGCGAGCACGCTGGGATCTGTAAACACCGTAAACCT
The DNA here is from genome assembly GCF_027579695.1 of Neoarius graeffei. NCBI lineage: Eukaryota > Metazoa > Chordata > Actinopteri > Siluriformes > Ariidae > Neoarius > Neoarius graeffei. The sequence continues at coordinate 59,449,706 of NC_083588.1, forward strand.
GGAAGAAGAAGAATTACGAATTACGAGAATTTCTGAAGCCTTATGCGCCTCGCCTCATCTATACGCTCTTGCCAGTATCTGTTGGCGTTGTCGGTGACAACAAGCCACAGCACCAAGACCAGCAACACTAATGACTCCATGTTTATTGTTTACTATCCGGGTCGTGAGACTACCGCTTAAAAGGTCACTGATGTCACTGTTTGCGCCGCCTAACGACATCACGTGACGTACACCCACTTTCGCTAACTCCACCCAATGTGTCCACCCACTTCCAGCCAGCACGGTTCAGCACGGTTGTAGTCGAAATGCAACTCCAACAGCCCCACTCAGCTCGACTCAGCCCAACTCAGCACCGCACGGCTCAGCCCAACTCAGCCGCGTTGGTAGTGGAAAAGCGGCATAAGAGTCTTAACTCTTTGTTCAGCAATAAGGCTACCATTACATCCAACATTAAAGTGTGTGTGGGTCTGACATCAAAACAGACCTTGGCGTCGTTCAGACACACCTCTGATCAAAAATACACATTTCATAAACAAAATGTTCCCAAACAATGTCCAGCCGAGACAGAAGGTCATTTTTAACTGAACCTTAAGTTAATCCTTAATTTTGTCACCATTTTAATAATAATACTTATAAGAATAATAAGAATAATACTTATATAAACCTAACAATCGATGACGGGCAACATATGATGGCATAAATTCATCACCTGTCGGCCAGATGAGATAATAATAATAATAATAATAATAATAATAATACCACCAATGCCACTATTCACCCATATGCATTAACAGGTCCTTTCTTCCCCCAGAGCTTTATACCTAAACATTTCGGCTTGCATGACAGTAAAAAACAACCAATCACAGGACTTTTTGATGTGTCCAACAGGATCCCAGTCGTAATGCACAACTCAGGTCTTCCTCACTTGTATATCACTTTCAGTCATTTAAAAAAAAAAAATCTGTGACATGAACATATGTCAGTGAATGTCTTTACTTTGGAATTGTTTTGAAATTGAGTTTACATGGCAGCAAGACATGAAATGGACGTCTATAGTAGAAGATGGACTCTGTTCATAGAAGTCACTTCAGTGATCAAAATTGTTGTTGTTTAAAGGTTTTGCCAGATTTGACGGAAGTTAGCTGCAGGTAGCTGTTTGAAACGCTAAACCAATATGAGTACTCAAAAGCCACACCTGCAAAACGTATACTTGTGCAAAAACAGGGACAGGAAACTGGGTTGGTTGCTTGTGGTACACATAATTTTTCTCAGATATGAAATTGCATTGCGCTCTGCCAGAATTTTAACAGAACTTCACCAAATATTACAGAACAGTTCTGACTCTTTTTTTTTTTTTTTAAATCACATAACCCACCTGCGGCACGGTGGTGTAGTGGTTAGCGCTGTCGCCTCACAGCAAGAAGGTCCGGGTTCGAGCCCCGTGGCCGGCGAAGGCCTTTCTGTGCAGAGTTTGCATGTTTTCCCCGTGTCCGCGTGGGTTTCCTCCGGGTGCTCCGGTTTCCCCCACAGTCCAAAGACATGCAGGTTAGGTTAACTGGTGACTCTAAATTGAGCGTAGGTGTGAATGTGAGTGTGAATGGTTGTCTGTGTCTATGTGTCAGCCCTGTGATGACCTGGCGACTTGTCCAGGGTGTACCCCGCCTTTCGCCCGTAGTCAGCTGGGATAGGCTCCAGCTTGCCTGCGACCCTGTAGAAGGATAAAGCGGCTACAGATAATGAGATGAGATGAGACATAACCCACCTTTAACACTAAGCACTTTTATATTAACAAAGGTTAGATCTGACACATTTGCTTTGTTCTTTATTTTTGTCACAATTTAATTTGCCCTTTTAATCCATCTTTTTAGACACCCCCCCCCCCCCCCCCCCCCCCACACACACACACACACACACACACACATCTCTGGTCCTCTAATCTTCTCAGTTCTTCTCCTCTCAGCTGACTTTGTTCCTTCCCTCCCTCGTGTCCTCCTCTCCTCTGCTCTGTGGCAGTGGGGATGTGACTGAGTCTGAGCGGAGAGGAGGGACAGAGGGAGGGACGGACAGATGGAGGGAAAGAGGGAGGGGAGGGTCAGTATAAAACTCTCGATCTGTGATTCTGCCTCTGCAAACAGCTCAGATTTCTCTTCCCCTCCTCTCATCTGCTGCTCATCTCACACACTCTCACTCGCGCTCGCTCTCCACCCTGCATCACAGTCTGCAACTCTCTCAACTAAACGCTGGGATTGACTTTTTTTAGGGGAGGAGTTCTGTGTGAGGGGATGTAGGAGGTGTCTGAGACTTCAGTCCAGCGCTGGCAGCTTAAGCCATCCAGAAAGAGACGCAGGAAAGTGACGGCAGGTGTGTGTATGTGGGTCTTCTTCACACACACTTCGAGGCACTTTTCAGGATACTAGCTGTGTCCTGCTGTCCTTTCAGTCCTACACACACACACACACACACACACACACACACACACACACACACACACACACACACACACACCTTTTGGCTTTAGGCTCTTTACATCAGGCACCATTTCGACCCCGGCCAGAGCGACCCTGGCCACCCAGCCGCTCCCGCGCCTCGGTCTGGGCAGGAAGAGCCTGGCAGCGGCGGCTGTAGGTGTTATGCTGCTCCTGGTGCTCGTGGTGCTCATCCCGGTGCTGGTGAGCTCCGTAAGCACCGACGCCGGCCAGTATGAGATGCTGGGTGCCTGCCACATGGTGTGTGACCCTTACCTGAGCAGCAAAAGTGCTGTGACAGGTCCAGCGGGCTCAGGTTCTGAGGCGCCGCCACCACCCTCCACGCTCGTCCAGGGGCCACAGGGGAAGCCGGGACGGCCGGGCAAACCTGGACCTCCAGGGCCACCCGGGGAGCCAGGCCCCCCGGGTCCGATGGGGCCCCCGGGGGACCGAGGAGAAAGAGGGGACAGAGGCACGAACGGCATTAACGGAGCTATCAGCACAGTGACGTACAGCACACAGCCACGAGTTGCTTTCTATGCTGGACTCAAGAACCCACACGAGGGCTATGAGATCCTCAAATTTGATGACGTCGTCACCAACCTGGGCAACAACTACGACGGCGCATCAGGAAAGTTCATCTGCGGCGTGCCTGGTACCTACTTCTTCATCTATCACGTGCTGATGCGTGGAGGCGACGGCACAAGCATGTGGGCTGATCTGTGCAAGAACGGACAGGTGAGAGTCGACATGAAGTAGTTATTCTTGGCCAGAACTTGTCTGCACTCTCCGTCTCTTTCTCCATCTCTCGTTCTCTTTTGAAATTGATTGATAATGTCTACTTAGTGAAATCTTTTTTTTAGGAATGCAGTACAACAGTGCAATGTGTGAGTCAACTATTGTTTTGACTATTGCTGAAAAAATATTTGATGACATTTGCACAAGGCGGCTTAAGCAGGTGGATATTTATTTTTTTCCCCAACAAATTGATATTGTTTTTAAAACTCTGATTTTTTTTTTTTTGCAATACAGTATAACGCATTTTGTGATTCAGCTGTACATTACTATATTATTCTATGCAGCAGTCATGATTGTGCTTTATTAATTAATAATTAATGCAACCTATAAGCACGTGCATTCTAATGCGTATTATATTCATTATATATATTTTTTTAATCCCAAATATTATATTGAACCTGTGCACCAGGATGTGATGTAGGATTCATTATAGAGCCTGTCACCTTTTTGTTTCCTGCCAAACTCACGTTTGTTTGTGTGTGTGTGTGTGTGTGTGTGTGTGTTGTCGAACTGGCAGCGTGGTCTAATTGTAAAGAAACCGGCAATTACTATATTGTACTGATCACTGGAGCTCACGTGCAGTGCAACCTCTCACTTTATCTGTATGCCCAATGTCATGGAGTGGAGATGTACCGTAGGCATGCATGCACATATTCTAGTTACATCAGTGGTCATCAAATCTCATCTTCTTGAATGCACACACACACACACACACACACACACACACACACACAATGTCAGCTCCAGATGCATAACACGTGGCATCCTGCCCATCAAGGTCTATCAGGTGTGGATATCAGATGAACTCTGCAGGTATGTCTGATGCACGTTAATTAAGTCACTCTGACCGAATTAGTGTCATGCGCGTGATCTATTTCGGGCTGCTGCCGCTGCTGGGTTAATGTCTCCTGTCTGGCACGCGCTTGCGACTCGCTGCCTCATTGCACAGCACGCGCGAGCTGAGATCTCTTTCAGTAATAACAGAGCGTTCGCAAGGTGTGCGTGAATTTCCTCATGCATGAGGACTCAATGTTTGTTCCTGACTAGAAAAGTTTGTTAAGAGAAATCCAGAAAAGAGCTTTAAGTTAATGCATCTTTAAACACGCTCAGATTTGTCCTGTTTTCTCATACTGCCTTACACATTTATAGGTCTTCAAACACTTAACACCCGAGCATTTTGTGCTGTTTTGCTTTGATTCTCGAGGAGCTATATATACTTCAGTCAAAGTCCAGATGTGTAGCCTACTGTGTCAAAATCACGTCACAATTAAAAGCAGAAACAGGCTAAAAATATTGTTGAGTGGAAGTCAAAGAATTTATATATATATATATATATATATATATATAATCTCATCTCATTATCTCTAGCCGTTTTATCCTGTTCTACAGGGTCACAGGCAAGCTGGAGCCTATCCCAGCTGACTACGGGCGAAAGGCGGGGTACACCCTGGACAAGTCGCCAGGTCATCACAGGGCTGACACATAGACACAGACAACCATTCACACTCACATTCACACCTACGGTCAATTTAGAGTCACCAGTTAACCTAACCTGCATGTCTTTGGACTGTGGGGGAAACCGGAGCACCCAGAGGAAACCCACGCGGACACGGGGAGAACATGCAAACTCCGCACAGAAAGGCCCTCGCCGGCCACAGGGCTCGAACCCGGACCTTCTTGCTGTGAGGCGACAGCGCTAACCACTACACCACCGTGCCGCCATATATATATATAATCAAGCCTTAACAAGTTTTTTTTTTTTAAATACGAGTAAACATATTTATCTGGTGAAAAGAGCTAGCCACAACTCATACAAGCATGAAATCTGGCTTGCTTGTTTAATTAGCTGCACATTAGCAAGAAACAAAACAAAACTAGCTAGCTAATTTAACAAGCTTGTTCAGAAAACTGAACTACCAAGCTAATTTAACAGACAGAATTACAAAGCATAATTAGCTAGCTAGTAATTTAAGAATCTGATTTACAAAACATAACTAGCCAGTTAACTTAATAAGTTAACTGAATTTACAAAACCTGACTAGCTAGCTAATTAAAAAAAAAACTAGCTAGCCAATTTAACAAGCTTGTTCAGAAAACTGAACTACCGAGCTAATTTAACAGACAGAATTACAAAGCATAATGAGCTAGCTAGTAATTTAAGAAACTTATTTACAAAACATAAGTAGCCAGTTAACTGAATTTACAGAACCTGACTAGCTAGCTAATTTCACAAAGCGGAATAGCAAAATGTAACTAGCTAGCAAGTCATTTAAGAAGCTACTTCACAAAACTCAACTAGATGGCTAATTTGACAGGCATATTTACAAAACCTAAGTAGCTAGCTTATTTCACAAGCTTTCACACACACACACACACACACACACACACACACACACACACACACATAACTAGCTTGCTAACAAGCTAATTGACAAGACAACTTTGTTTTTTTCCCCAATAAATACATTTTACACATTTGATTTTGCTCTATATGGCTAATTTATATTTGTATATGTTTTCTTCTGTAGGATTAAACAGTCCCAAAAGATGATTGATTGATTGATTGATTGACTGACTGACTGACTGACTGACTGATTGATAGTATTTTTTTTTTAACAACTCTTGTACTCACCATTTCACTTGTGCACACGTTCAATAAGAATTAAGGATTTTAAAAATAATGACCTTTGGGGACTTTAATGGCTCCATTATATTCACGTTTGATTTCTTACATGATTAGTTAATTTTCACATCACGTGTTTTATTGAATTCATGGCCAATCTCAGGGCCAAACATGCTGAAACACACCTTCACACATTGCTCATATAATCATGTAAGAAAAACTTGATTGCATGAGAAATGTACGTGCTCACTGAGTTACAGTAACTTCATATGACCGAATGACTTGTTCACACTTGAAACATGAATTCTAAGAATCATAAAAGTTAATTTTGTATCGTGTGTGAGCAGTAAGAAGTGCGTAATCGGTTTCCATTGATCTGATCCACACACTCAGAACTCAGAACCACAACCTGAGCTCAGGCTTCAGTTTTAAATGTATTTAGTAACTTAATTTGAGCGATTTTGTTCAGTTATGGGGCGGCACGGTGGTGTAGTGGTTAGCGCTGTCGCCTCACAGCAAGAAGGTCCTGGGTTCGAGCCCCGGGGCCGGCGAGGGCCTTTCTGTGTGGAGTTTGCATGTTCTCCCCGTGTCCGCGTGGGTTTCCTCCGGGTGCTCCGGTTTCCCCCACAGTCCAAAGACATGCAGGTTAGGTTAACTGGTGACTCTAAATTGACCGTAGGTGTGAATGTGAGTGTGAATGGTTGTCTGTGTCTATGTGTCAGCCCTGTGATGACCTGGCGACTTGTCCAGGGTGTACCCCGCCTTTCGCCCGTAGTCAGCTGGGATAGGCTCCAGCTTGCCTGCGACCCTGTAGAACAGGATACAGCGGCTACAGATAATGAGATGAGATGTTCAGTTATTTCTTCTCCTTCTCATCATATCCAGGTAGTTTGATATTTTAAACGAAAGTAAAAGAGCTTTTAAAATGAAAAAGAAAAAGGACCTTTTTTTTCATTTTATTTTTGCACCACATTCTCACCGCCAGCTGCTCTCAACTCTTTTTCACACTTTAGGTGAAATTAATTATCCTTTATAATGCCGGAGCAGATTTTCAAGACTGCAAGCCTTCCTTTGTTTTTCTGTATTCATGTGGCTAATTAGTGAAAATAAATAGACTTTATGTTTAAGGAAGGCATTTATATCTGTTTTTCCCCCTAAAGGATACATGTGTCATGTTAAAACACTACAAGCTATTTTTTTTCTTTTCACCAACACATTTTTATTAACATTATTATTTTTACATGAAATTGAAGTTTTTAAAAAAAAAGTGAGCATGTTTTTGGCTGTGTTCAAAATGGCATACTTGTACGGTATAGTACATACTAGTCTAGAATGCACTCTCAGAAATAAGGGTTCTGTATTTTGTACCTTTTATTCCTCTCTGTTGTGACAAATTCAATGGATGATGCAGTTTCCTTATGTTAAATATGTTCAGCTTCTTCATTTTTTTATTTAGAGGCTTTAACGATAATGCTAATGCAACCCAAATTGCATTAGCTTGGTAATTAAAGATTGGTGATAGGTGGAAAACTAGGCAATAATGCAACCAAGAAAAGCAGACGAGCAATAATAATAATAATAATAATACTAATAATAATAATAAAATCTTCCATACCTAGGCTGTTATAATTTAGACAAAGTATTTTTGGATTTGAGAAAATTCATTCATATGACCTGGATTAAATAATGTGCCTATAACAGCATGTCCTGAAGTGTTTTAGTATAGGTAATCGTATGGTTCCTCGTAAAATTAAGGATTAATTTCACGAGTGATTTCGAAGTTTTGAAATTTTCAAAACTTCGAAATCACGAGTGAAATTGATCCTTGATTTTACGAGGAACCATACGATTACTTGTTTATAATATATAGGGCCAAATTCATATTTCAGAAGCCATTCAAGTTCACAACATTTGTCATTCACGTTTTCTGAACCAATCAGGGCGCGAGACGATCTTGCACGTTTGAATCAGTTTCTAAAGCGTCTTTCATCATGACATGGCGACACAACACGAGGATTTTGGACAGGATTTTAACATCTTTTAGGATTGATCCCGGATATTTCTCTCGTCTCAGATGCCAGTCCAATGCTACCTGCATTACTTTAAGAGAGTCTGGTTCGTAGTTTTCCCCATTTTCTTTCCTCACTTCTGCATAAAACTGCGATAGCACCTTGTCTAACTCACAGCATTCATACGCCACTAGAGAGTCGTTTATTTGTCTTTCTGCGGCCCATTTCTTCAACACGGAAAGCCAAAAATTCGTACTTTTTTCGGTATTTTCATTTTCGCTTGCAGCTTTCAATTGGTTTATCATTTCTTCGTCAAATATAGCGAAATGCAGCATTGCAGAGTCAGCAGAGTCAGCCATTTTGTTGACAAAATTTGCTCATTTTTGTAACCGTAACCAAGCAACGAACTAGCCAATAGCATTTCAGAAATACGGCTCCGTGTTAAGGAAAAAAGCCCTCCTTGATTGACCAATCAGAATTGAGTAATTTGGCCCTATGTATTATAATTCCTCTTATACTACAGCAATGCACAAAATATTGCAATCTTTTTATTTAAACAAAGATATCATACATTTTATCCATTTATATTTACATTTGATGCTGTGCAACATCTGTGAAACAGATGTTAGCTAGCTCCTGTTATTATTTACATTATAGCAGCTGTAAACATTTGTTCCATCACCATCCTAATTAATCCTAATCAAAGTATGCTTTAGGATTGGAAATAATTGTGTTGTATGTGGTTATGGATGTTAAACACGTACAGTATAATTATGCTGTAAAACAGCAGGGGCGTGGCCACAAGTGGCACAGGGTGGCAACTGTCAACCCTTGGTACCCCGTCTGCCACCCCAAATCTAATCCCGAATTAAATTCATACAATTAATGAATGATATCTTGCTCACGTTGTTCTAAATCATGGTAGGTATTTTGAGTAAATCCCTATGAAGCCAATATAATAATAGTAATAATAATAATATTGTATTTTTGCTCCAAAGAACCTGTCGTATAGGTAGTGCTACTATTAGTGAACCCTCTTTTTGCCATGTCATGTCTAAAACCCTGGACATGACACTATGATTTACCAGAAAAAAAATCTTACTCTTATTGCTATTTTCCAATTTGGCCTCAATGACTTTGACCAGACTCGTGATATTTCAGGACTAGAGTCCAGCTGAGTTCTCAGAGAAACAGTCAGACTTCCACAAAGTAAATGTCACTTTCAAAAGGGCTGGCAGTCATTAAAGAGCACGGAGGAAGAGGCGGTGTGGTGGGAAGGACAAAAAAGAGAGACATTATCCATATTGGACTGAGAGTCGTCATTCGACATATAATTATGATAATGTATGTAAATGAGCCTCGTATGTAAAAGAAAACCCCACCCTGAAACACTGATGGTGGAAGCTGAACTGTTTGAGCAGAGTCTATAGATGAAGAGGTGAGGAAGCTGGACAGACTACATCAGTAAAGTGCCGCTGCATCGCGCTCTTTAGGTGAAAATGTATTGAAGGCACTCGGAACTATTCCATCAATCCATTAGCCATCACCGCTTATCCTGTATGAGGTAGCAGGCAAGCTAGAACCTATCCCAGCTGACGATGTGCGAGAGGCGGGGTACACCCTGGACAAGTCGCCAGATCGTCGCAGGGCTGAGACATAGAGACAAACAACCATTCACACTCACGGTCAATTTAGAGCCACCAATTAGCCTAACCTGCATGTCTTTGGACTGTGGGGGAAACCGGAGCACCCGGAGGAAACCCACACAGATACGGGGAGAACATGCAAACTCCACACAGAAAGGCCCTCATCGGCCACTGGGCTCGAACCCAGAACCTTCTTGCTGTGAGGCGACAGTGCTAACCGCTACACCATCATGCCGCACACTCTGAACAATTGGGAAAGAGAATTAACATTTCAGTCATCAGAGTCTCACATAATATTTAGTGATTTTGAATATAAACAGAAAATCAAAATCAGGTTTAAAAATCTTACATCATGCTGTTATTTGTTGTTCTTACTTTTAACCACGAGCACCGGCACGTTGAAGCGACATCATGGTATCGCAACTCGGAGAAGTCTCTTGAAAAGCTATAAATAGGAATTACGAGATAGAGACAGCAGTTCAGAGCAGTTGAGCTTTCCTACTCGGAAGTTGGATGCTTCCAGTTCCTACTTGGTGGTAAATCCTAGTGCAACAAAATCAGCAGAAAGTCTAACAGCATTGTGGGTAATGTAGGAAACTGTTAACCAAAGTGAAAATACAGCACCATGTTGATGAAAGAAGTTTTAACTCAGAATCTTGGACGTCATTGAAGGTCATGTGTTAATTAGAAAGATTAGTGTGCCGCAAGGGTGGATGGTTATTATTGTACTGTGGTCATCTTGTCCAAGCTCCAGATGATGTGGGGGTTTGGGTGAATAATGGGCACTGATTCAGTCCAGCATGTGAATCATTTTGATTAAAAAAAAAAAAAATCAGGCTCAACTTTAAACTGAGCATCATTTAAAAAATATATATACATACATATATCATCTCATGGGGCGGCACGGTGGTGTAGTGGTTAGCGCTGTCGCCTCACAGCAAGAAGGTCCGGGTTCGAGCCCCGTGGCCGGCGAGGGCCTTTCTGTGCGGAGTTTGCATGTTCTCCCCGTGTCCGCGTGGGTTTCCTCCGGGTGCTCCGGTTTCCCCCACAGTCCAAAGACATGCAGGTTAGGATAACTGGTGACTCTAAATTGAGCGTAGGTGTGAGTGTGAATGGTTGTCTGTGTCTATGTGTCAGCCCTGTGATGACCTGGCGACTTGTCCAGGGTGTACCCCGCCTTTCGCCCGTAGTCAGCTGGGATAGGCTCCAGCTTGCCTGTGACCCTGTAGAAGGATAAAGCGGCTAGAGATAATGAGATGAGACGAGATGAGATATCATGTCATATATATATATATATATATACACAGTACTGTGCAAAAGTCTTAGGCCCCCTATTTTTTTTATACAAACTTTTTTATAGATTTCTATTTTATGACGTCTACATTATCATTACATTACAAAAACATTTTTGAGTCCCAAACATTCGTTTTCCAGCACAAATTTAAATCTCATCTCATCTCATTATCTCTAGCCGCTTTATCCTTCTACAGGGTCGCAGGCAAGCTGGAGCCTATCCCAGCTGACTACGGGAGAAAGGCGGGGTACACCCTGGACAAGTCGCCAGGTCATCACAGGGCTGACACATAGACACAGACAACCATTCACACTCGCATTCACACCTACGGTCAATTTAGAGTCACCAGTTAACCTAACCTGCATGTCTTTGGACTGTGGGGGAAACCGGAGCACCCGGAGGAAACCCACGCGGACACGGGGAGAACATGCAAACTCCGCACAGAAAGGCCCTTGCCAGCCCCGGGGCTCGCACCCGGACCTTCTTGCTGTGAGGCGACAGCGCTAACCAGTACACCACCGTGCCGCCCACAAAATTAAATGTTACAGAAAAAAAAAAGTTTGTATCTGAGATCTGAGTGGCATATTACATTCCATAAGAGGGCACTTTTCAGGTTAAAAAAGAAAACATAATGAAGGCTGCTGGGTTTTGGTGCAAAATGAAGAAGTGAGTGTGACAGTCAAAGTGTCCAGAAGAACTGGGGCTGGTTCTGTAAGATGTTCAGTAAAACCTACAGCTCATTTCCGCATAAAACTGCACTCATTGGACCTGAGAGTACTTTTTTTTTTAAGCAAAAGGTCGTCTCACACCAAATATTGATTTTGTTATATTCATTTATTATGGCTTAGTGCTCACTTTGTAGTATTTTTTTTAATGTTGAAACATTTCATTTCATTATTTTTTCAGCCGGGCGGCACGGTGGTGTAATGGTTAGCGCTGTCGCCTCACAGCAAGAAGGTCCTGGGTTCGAGCCCCGGGGCTGGCGAGGGCCTTTCTGTGTGGAGTTTGCACGTTCTCCCCGTGTCCGCGTGGGTTTCCTCCGGGTGCTCCGGTTTCCCCCACAGTCCAAAGACATGCAGGTTAGGTTAACTGGTGACTCTAAATTGACCGTAGGTGTGAATGTGAGTGTGAATGGTTGTCTGTGTCTATGTGTCAGCCCTGTGATGACCTGGCGACTTGTCCAGGGTGTACCCCGCCTTTCGCCCATAGTCAGCTGGGATAAGCTCCAGCTTGCCTGCAACCCTGTAGAAGGATAAAGCGGCTAGAGATAATGAGATGAGACGAGATGAGATGAGATTTTTTCAGCCATTTTTGGTCCACAGCATTTCTTTCCATGTGCCTAAGACTTTTGCAGAGTACTGTATATGTATAATACAGGGTGTTTCAAAAAATTGATATAATTTCACAATCTAATAATTTTGCCAATTCTCTCTCAATTGACCTCAAATTTTAACAGCATGTGTGGAAACAGGTCAAAATTTTAATGTTTAATTTTTTTTTTAATCTTTCTAGGTATAGAAATGCCATTCACTGGAAAAGAAAAGGCGTTGTGTGTGTTAGAGTACGCTCGAACACAGTCGAACAAGACTGTACACTGTGCATCTATGAGAGAGTTCTCTAAAAATGCACCAACTGCAATGCAGGTTTGGACACGGCACAAAAAGTTCAAAGTGGAAGGCTGTCTGTGTGTCTGTGTCTAAGGCGGCATGCATATTGAAAACTTGTGAAATTGTTCATGGAATCCACATACCTTTGAATTTCTCAGTCAAATTTTTGAGGAATAAATCTTATATCGCTCAACATTAAGCCTGTTCAGTTTCATTTGCCGAGACTATGTAGTTTCTGGGATATTTACACCTCAAATAATATCAAATTTTTTGAAACACCCCATATATTCTATCCACATTCACTGGATATGAGCAATCGCGCGCTCTGATTGGCTACTCTACTACGAGGATATCAGCTCATATACTGTGAGTAGAGAAAAACAAAATAGCAGAGCGTGCTGCTGAACCCATAGATTTACATAGAAGACTAGATGCCTCGTCCCCGTTGCCCGTCAACGAAGTCGAACGTCCGCAAATGGCGGCCATCTTAGCTCAGACAGCTGGCTTACCCATTACATTGTGTTGGTAGCGATATGTACTTTTCAGATGACCGTAACTTCCTCAAATTTCAATCGATATTCAAACGGTTTGGTTTGTTATATAAAAAAACAAACGGAAGTATGTATTTATGATATTAATGATGAATAACATGCATGAAAATCCCTCACCTTTTGGCGAAATTCGCCGTTTTGAAACCAAAATGGGTGACCTACGTGAATCGTGTAGATCCGATGAGAAAAAAAAAAGGGGGGGGGGGGGTTGATATTGACCCAAAGGGCAAGGAGGTCGCTTCGCACCCATAGACAGTTCGTGCCGGTTTGCGCCTCCTCCTCCTGCTTTGATATTGACGCCATAGCGACGAGTACATCTCGCTGCAAAGGGCAAGCAGCATCATTTCGCGCCTCTTCTCCTGCTGGCCAGAGCGTGCACACATCAGTCAGAGTGCAGACCAGACCGCTGGAAGCTGGACTGAGTCATCGGACTGAATTTCCTACTTTCTTCAAACTTTCCTGATTTGCCATCAAAACAAACAAAACTTCCGGCTTGATTACGTCAGCATTCGAAAGAGGGCGCGCGCGTCTTTTGACAATCCCTGTGTCCGAAATTGCTCGCTACTCACTATATAGGGCACTGTATAGTGGAGACGCCATTTTGTAGTGCTGTCCGTGCTGAAAGAAATCAAATTAAAAATCTCAAATTTGATTTAATAAAAGACAGCAGCAAAGAAGAAAGTATTCAGCCTTGATTTAAAAAGAACTGAAAGCTGCAGGTACTTCCATATCTTGGCAGGCTGAGTGGTATGCTGGGGCACCTCTTGCCAGCAGACCAGGATATCCAGAGGGAACTTGTGCGGTTCAGTGTTGACCTGACCATCCCCAGCTTCAAGGAGGGAGAGAGCATCGTGGAGTGGTGGGGTCATGTCTTCGACAAACCAGACAAGTGCCCCTCCCTGGGTGCACTGGTTAAGTGTTGCCTCTCCATTTTTCATGGACCTAGAGTCGAGTCGTCATTTAGCCTGATGAATGATGTAATTGATCAAAGGAGTGGCAACATGAATGTGGAAACATTTCATGCAATACAGACGGTCAAGTACACGCTGATGTCCAGGGGGAAGACAGCTATGCAGCTCTTTAGAAGGGAGGGCGTGAAGTTTGGGGAAGTGGACAGAACATTGTGCAAGAACATTAACTCTGCAGCAGCCACGTACAAACACCAGCAGAGGGTGAACAAGGAGGAAAAGCAGCAGCAGCAGAGCAAGTATGGCTCTCAAGCAACTTGCAGTGCTCAGCAGGCCAAGAAACAGACTGCTGAAGGAGAGAAGCGGGCAAGGCTGAAACATGTGGCAACTCAGCGAAAGTGGGCCATGGAGACACTGGTGGTCCAGGCAAATAAAAGGAAAAAATGATCACTATTCCTTGTGTGTTCTCCACTTTCTTCGTTCTATTATTATTTTCCAGGGCATAATTTCACTATAACTACATGTATTTGTACTGTATGTCCTTGTGCAAATGTCAATACAGTATACTTAGTAAGGAGGCTATAATATTTATTCTGGGGGAGGACCCCCCAAACAAAATAAAACAACACCAGAGGCCACGTTACCACTCGTGCACCCTTCTCATCTTTTTCACCCCTGACCCGTTTTCATGCCTGGAATAATCATTTTATGTTTTAAAGAAATACGCACGGGCGGCATGGTGGTGTAGTGGTTAGCGCTGTCGCCTCACAGCAAGAAGGTCCGGGTTCGAGCCCCGTGGCCGGCGAGGGCCTTTCTGTGTGGAGTTTGCATGTTCTCCCCGTGTCCGCGTGGGTTTCCTCCGGGTGCTCCGGTTTCCCCCACAGTCCAAAGACATGCAGGTTAGGTTAACTGGTGACTCTAAATTGAGCGTAGGTGTGAATGTGAGTGTGAATGGTTGTCTGTGTCTATGTGTCAGTCCTGTGATGACCTGGCGACTTGTCCAGGGTGTACCCCGCCTTTCGCCCGTAGTCAGCTGGGATAGGCTCCAGCTTGCCTGCGACCCTGTAGAACAGGATAAAGCGGCTAGAGATAATGAGATGAGATGAGAAATACGCATAGCTTGGCGAAAATATTTCAGTATACTACAGACTGTAAGACAGGATGCATGCTGAAATTCCTATGCTGTGAGAAGCCTAACACTGCATACTTACGGATAACTGCGGCCTTAGGACAAATAACCATACAATTTATTTCCAATTTTTAGTGAAAATATTTTTACATGTGATAGGACCGTAGGGGAAGCTAAAGTTAAATAAACAGCTTACTCACTTCTGAAACTTCAGAAATACTTCAT
Organism: Neoarius graeffei; assembly: GCF_027579695.1. Classification (NCBI taxonomy): domain Eukaryota; kingdom Metazoa; phylum Chordata; class Actinopteri; order Siluriformes; family Ariidae; genus Neoarius; species Neoarius graeffei. Next base: position 59,464,961 of record NC_083588.1, read on the forward strand.
CCACCTCAAAAACCTAATGCACTCACAGCATAGCATAATAACAAATGTAAACTCACATCATAGCATAATAACAAATGCACTGCCCGAGTAAGTAATAGTATAAAACAGTGACAGCGACTCACGATAGTTTGTGACAAAAAAAGCATTTAATTAATCACATGTGGTTATACTTCCAAGGATAAAAAGATATCTTTACATTTACAAAAAGAACATTCAAAGCTGTTTATCATGTCAAAGTCAATATATGTTAGCACAGAAGATTGAAATTTCATTTGACTAGGCTCCAGTGTGCAGTTAAAATAAAACTAAACATACTGATATAAACATCTACAATTAAAACACACACAGACACACACATCATCTTGTCATCAAAGTCAGTACTTTGATTTCCTGTAAATCATAATGTGAGTGCTGGGCTGGGCTGTGCTGTGCTTGCGTAAGTCTTCATACCCCTTGTCTGTGGTAAGATGGCCGCCCTGTGCGGACGTTCTGGAATACGCGGTGAGGAATCTAGTCTTCTATGTAAATCTACGGCTGAACCGACTGAGGACAAAATAAAAACTCTACTCAAAAACAAAACCACAAAAAATACAAAAAAAAGCAACAAAATATAGAATGAAAGTGTTTGATGGTAAGAATATATATATATATATATATATATATATATATATATATATATATATATAAAAGTGCTGTCAAAAATGTCGCGCGTTAACTTGACTCAATTTTAACGGCGATAATTTTTTTATCGCGAGATTAACGCTCTGTGACATGATGAAGGTTTTTCATAAGCTTTTGAAACTGCCAGGAACTTGGAACAGAACAGAGACTTTGCTTAGAAAAACGATAGCAGCTAGACTGTAATGTCACGCCCCACACAGCCAGAGTCCTCTACCCTCCCCCCAAAGAACCAGCGCGGGCAGGTTGTGCTGCCGCGCCTCGGGACGAAGAGCCACGGTGCTCGGCTTAGGTTTCGTTTTCCCATCGGCGGCTCCAGCCCGACTTTGCAGTGGCTGTGACAAGACGTGTTATACGGAGCCGTAGTAACTCGTCCCCTCACTTTTAATTACCCGAGCGCACACCTTAACGCAAAGCATGCGCATGGGTTATAACTCGTGCGCGCGCATTAATATCTCGTGCACACGCCTTATAAGTCGTTCCCATGCTTTATTTTTTTTTATTCACCATGTCCCCTCTACGGCTCCGTAGTGTTATGCTCTGCAATAAAAAAAAACATTGGTACAAAGCAAGCCCATTCACTTTTTTATGCTGATAAGAGAATTACAATGGTTTTTCATGTGACAAAAATGTGCGATTAAATTGCGATTAATCGCAAGTTAACTATGACAGTCACAACATTAATCGCGATTAAATATTTTAATCGCTTGACAGCACTAATATATATATATATATATATATATATATATACACAGTGGTGCTTGAAAGTTTGTGAACCCTTTAGAATTTTCTATATTTCTGCATAAATATGACCTAAAACATCATCAGATTTTCACACAAGTCCTAAAAGTAGATAAAGAGAACCCAGTTAAACAAATGAGACAAAAATATTATACTTGGTCATTTATTTATTGAGGAAAATGATCCAATATTACATATCTGTGAGTGGCAAAAGTATGTGAACCTCTAGGATTAGCAGTAAATTTAAAGGTGAAATTAGAGTCAGGCGTTTTCAATCAATGGGATGACAATCAGGTGTGAGTGGGCACCCTGTTTTATTTAAAGAACAGGGATCTATCAAAGTCTGATCTTCATTTGTGGAAGTGTATCATGGCATGAACAAAGGAGATTTCTGAGGACCTCAGAAAAAGCGTTGTTGATGCTCATCAGGCTGGAAAAGGTTACAAAACCATCTCTAAAGAGTTTGGACTCCACCAATCTACAGTCAGACAGATTGTGTACAAATGGAGGAAATTCAAGACCATTGTTACCCTCCCCAGGAGTGGTCGACCACCAAAGATCACACAAGAGCAAGGCGTGTAATAGTTGGTGAGGACACAAAAGACCCCAGGGTAACTTCTAAGCAATTGAAGGCCTCTCTCACATTGGCTAATGTTAAGGTTCATGAGTCCACCATCAGGAGAACACTGAACAACAATGGTGCGCATGGCAGGGTTGCAAGGGGAAAGCCACTGCTCTCCAAAAAGAACATTGCTGCTTGTCTGCAGTTTGAAAAAGATCATGTGGACAAGCCAGAAGGCTATTGGAAAAATGTTTTGTAGACGGATGAGACCGAAATAGAACTTTTTGGTTTAAATGAGAAGCGTTATGTTTGGAGAAAGGAAAGCACTGCATTCCAGCATCAGAACCTTATCCCATCTGTGAAACATGGTGGTGGCAGTATCATGGTTTGGGCCTGTTTTACTGCATCTGGGCCAGGACGGCTTGCCATCATTGATGGAACAATGAATTCTGAATTATACCAGTGAATTCCAAAGGAAAATGTCATGACATCTGTCCATGAAGTGAATCTCAAGAGAAGGTGGATCATGTAGCAAGACAACAACCCGAAGCACACAAGTCGTTCTACCAAAGAATGGTTAAAGAGGGATAAAGTGAATTTTTTGGAATGGCCAAGTCAAAGTCCTGACCTTAATCCAATGGAAATGTTGTGGAAGGACCTGAAGCGAGCAGTTCATGTGAGGAAACCCACCAACATCCCAGAGTTGAAGCTGTTCTCTACGGAGGAACGGGCTAAAATTCCTCCAAGCCAGTGTGCAGGACTGATCAACAGTTACCGCAAACGTTTAGTTGCAGTTATTGCTGCACAAGGGGGTCACACCAGATACTGAAAGCAAAGGTTCACATACTTTTGCCACTCACAGATATGTAATATTGGATCATTTTCCTCAATAAATAAATGACCAAGTATAATATTTTTGTCTCATTTGTTTAACTGGGTTCTCTTTATCTACTTTTAGGACTTGTGTGAAAATCTGATGATGTTTTAGGTCATATTTATGCAGAAATATAGAAAATTCTAAAGGGTTCACAAACTTTCAAGCACCACTGTGTATATATATATATATATATATATATATATATATATATATATATATATAGTCAAGAATCACATTTTTCACAAAATTGCTTGTCATTTCGCCGCTTTGGCGAAATTTTGGCATATTTCGGACGGGATTGTACAGTAGAGATGCCCATCCTTCATCTTTAAGCATTAAAATTGGTTGATTTTTTTTTTTTTTTACTGGTTCAAAAGCTCGGAGAAGTTTGAAAATTTCGTAACTGAAATGTCCAAGGAAGAATTAAATAAATGTCTAAAGCTATTCTATACCTCGGCACAACAGTGAGACGGCACTTTGGACAAAAAAACAACACTAAAGTCAATTCGTGCAGCCATCGATAGGTTTTTAAGAAGTTCGCGTAAGTGGAAATGATTTTGTCGGACGTTGTGTGTGACGTTTTTATTTGTTGAATTTGCAAAAAATAAAAATGCTCTGTTTCTCAAAACCCCGTGAATGTGGACAGAATAAAACAGTTATTCCATTCAATCTCGTCGTACATGGGTGATAGCCAACTCGGCGCTATGCCATCAATATAGAACGTTGACCAAATCCTACATCACTAAGGTCCATTCGCCAGGCTGAGCTGAATCTTTGAGACAGTGGTTTTCTCCGTGATGAAATGCTTTCTGCTTCTACATTTTACCCAAGCACCTAAGCTGCAGATATTATAGCTGGGAAAATGCAGGCTTTGGTATTCAAACACTTGCATGAGTGCTTTTAGCTATGCTGAGTTCACTGTGATGTCCAAAGGCTGGCGATTTTGTAGAGTGTGTATGATTTGGTCTCTCAGACTACAGTACGTCCCCTTTGCACTTCTGAACTCCAGCTGAATTTCCTCACCATGTACTGCAGGGCATGGGTAAGCAGCACAGTTTCAACTTTTCTTTAGCTAATATAAAAATTTGGCTTATATAAACATATTCACAATGTGGTTTCCTTGACCTATGGCTCGAGGGTAAAAAAAAAAAAAGTGCTTCCAAATCCACGAACTGCAGTATTTGAAGATATTTTTTTTCTGTATAAACAAGTGCATAGTGCAGAGTGCCAGGGAATTTGTACTTGTACAGTCTTTATGTAATCGGGCACGCTGTGGAGTGACCATATTTCTCAAAAGCAGGACACTAAGAGTCTAATAAATACCGCTGTAGCTCTCATTCAGTTTATACACTCCAATGTGTGTGTAAACGAGAACAATCAATTGAAATGAAATACAGACTTTCATTCATTCATTCATTCTTTTTTTTTTTTTAAGGTGCTGTCTGTAATTTTTAGAACTGCAGCTGTGATAGTAAATAAGCCTAAATATTTTAGGGCTTATTGGCAGGATGGTTTCCTTTTTCTTTGGATCGAACAGATCATGTGTTATAAAGAGTCACAGATAAAGATACGAATAGGAGGAGCACTCTTCTTTTTCCCCCACTAATATAGCATTCTTGGGTTTCAGCCACATGATTTTTCTTAGCGATTTCACGTCCAGTAAAACAGCTGGTGGTCTAACAAACCAAAACTGCCATAGTGCAAACAACTAGCGATAACTTATAAGAGTACGCTCGTAATCTAGAAGCCGCTGCTCGCTTTAGATATATTCAGAAGATTGCTATGTGCAATGGAATCGATGCCTACAGTCTGGGAAAGAAGGATTTGTCATACGATCTCCAAAACTACCCTTCAGTCGAGTTCCCCGACATCTCGAACTATCTGGTGTTGCAGACGTCCTTCTACACCGCAAAACAGATGAAAGCGTGGAAGAGTATGGAGGCTTACAACTTTTTTGTATGTGGCTGGGTAAAGGACCTCGGGATCAATTCGCTGCCCAATGAATCTTGTATTGTTTTTGCCCGTGTAAGTATGTTTTTTTTTAAGCTTTTCATTCGAGTCTTTACAACGAAGCGCTACAAGTTGAAGTGGAAACAAACAACAGTTTGCTTGATTCTCACTTGTGTTGGCTCTTATCTCTCAGATAAATCATTTACAAAGATCATCATAAACTCCTTTAAAGTGCATATTTCGTTTTTTTTTTTTATGAAAGAATGTCCCTTTACACACTCATCCAGAAGGGTAATTTTGCACAAGGCCATCTGGCTACAGCAGAAAAAAATAAAATAACAAAACGCGTCTGGAAAAATCCCAAGGGAGTCTGGAGCCAGATTTGTGACGTCACCTGCGGAAGCGCCAGCAGGCTGCGAGAGCTTGCACGGTTTCAGTGCACAGCCTGTGTAGACCAAGTTTAGCAGTTAGCGATTTTGCATTGAAATATGGAATTGTCACCTGAGCGCTGGATGGAACTGAGTCTTTTTTCAGATTAAGTTGCCTCGCGAAACCCATTTCCCACTGCAAATAGTGCTCAAAGTCGTCGGGCCTTGTGAAATGAGCACCGCAAATAATGCTGTAGTCTGTAGCATGTAGCCAATTTTTCCAGGTGCCTCGCACAAAGCGCTCCCATTTCTCTCTCATTGTCCGGTCTTTTGGGAAACGATGAGTACTAATCCCGTCAAGATTGGTGTTGCTACACCCTCCTACAATACACCTGTTAACCATTTTAATAATTATGTGATAACATTGAAGAAATTTGGTCACGCACCCGCTTGTCACACTGGGGGTAAAAATGGCGACCGCGGAGAGTTAGAAAGGAATGCGAGGAATGAGAGTGTCTCCCGGCATTGACCTTCAGGGGGAAATGTTTTCTCAGCAACGGCCTGAACCAAGGCTGGTTCTGTCTCAGGGCGCCGAATGTCGATAAGATATGAATTGTTTGGTCTTTCCAGACGCAGTCTTTGCACATCCTCACCGCTCATCCATATCTGTCCATTCCGTCCATTTTATTCAAATTGATCTCCGAAAAACGTATTCCTTGCAAAGCTGAAAGCTGCTCCGAGATAACAACCATTTTGTGGTTAAGGTTCTGAATGTCCACAGTCCAAGTGCCAACAGCTTTGCTCACCACTCCAATCATATCGGGCAGCTTTGTGGGGCTTTGAACAGCTGTCACCATTGTCTGATTTCCTCAATATACCAGGGCAATTCCTAATCCAATCAGCAAAAGTCCTGTAATCATGGTTCCGAATAGGTAGATATCTTCATTGTCCTCCACAGAAAGAATCGCCAGGCACACGACCCGCCACCGCTCCCACGCGTCCATCATGTAACCAGCCACAAACGTTCTGGCAGGACAAATGGGTTCCCCCGAACCCAAACTTCTCATCGAGAAAACTGTGTCAATTTCGTTAGGAGACCAGATTATCAATTCCATGCTTTTTTAGTTTAGAAAGTAATGCAGGAAGAGTCTCTTCAAAAAGTACAGCAGACGAGACAAGACACAGAAGCACAAGCAGGGAAAAAAAGGAGGGAGAGGGAGAGCAGAAAATGCAACCACCTTTCGTGGAAGCACGGAGAAGAGGAAAAGAAAAAAAATAGCTATGTAATCTTTGGGATTCGAACATTTTTCTGCTGCACGGCTCAGGAGCCGAGGAAAACTATTCTTTAGAATCGTAGTTAGAGCTAAGAAGAACGATCACATTCCTCCCATCTTAAAACGTCTACACTGGTTACCCTTCAGAGTGAGAATTGATTTCAAGATCCTTCTCTTAACATACGGTATAAATGTCTCAACGATCAAGCACCAGAACACATTCAGGAACTCTTGACAAGTCACAAGACTCAACGTAACTTAAGATCATCTAACCAAAGTTTGCTCACAGTACCATCATCAAACTCAAAGAGCTGCGTAGTCAGAGCATGGTTATGGTTTATGCCCCAAGACTTTGGAATTCAACTCCAATTAACATCCACACTGCGGAGAGTTTAAACAACTTTAAATCTCTGCTTTAAACATTTCTGTTTGTAAAATACTGTTTCTTTTATTTTTTAAGTTTATAAGAGTGCTGAGACTTAGTGTGGTGCTCCTAAAGCTATTATTATTATTGTTACTATTATCTCATCCAGCCAATAGGCGATGAGTTTATGCCATCATGTGTTGTCCGGCATCTGTTCAGTGTCGTTCACATTTCACGAAAATCACTTCTTATCTCTCAATTCTTCACTGATTTTTATTCTTTTTGGCAGGAAGGTAGGTCTGCCTGGGATGCATATAGCTTCTACCCAAATTTGCATAATTGCAATGAATAATGAAGATATGGAGTAATTAAGCCCTAATGAGCAGTTTCCACACAAATTGCTTCTTCTCCCTCAATACTTCACCGATTTCGGTTATTTCTGGCATGAAGGTAGGGGTACCTAGGGTGCATATAACTTCTATCCAGATTTGCTTAATTACAATTATTAATGAAGTTATGGACTAATTAAGCCATAATTCAACAGCAGTTCAACAAAAATAGCTTCTTCTTGGTCAATTCCTCGCCGATTTGGATTCTTTCTGGCAAATAGGTTGGTATTCCTAGAGTGGATATAGCTTCTGTATATAGCTTGTATACTGTATAGTCTATATAGCTTGCAACATTTATTGTGCCCATGAGGTGGCCCACTTTAGATCGTTTCTTCTGGACTAGATGGGGCCAGAGTGAGCTACACCGTCATTGACGGTCTCATTATTATTATTATTATTATTATTATTATTATTCAGAAAGCTTCACAGGGCATCATTTTGAGAGTCGAGGTGTACATTAGAAACTTGCGGGACACCACAAAAATTCACTTGAACAGGAATTTTTACTTTCATGAAAATTTCCGATATGACCCTCAAAAACGATCATAATTATTAACATGAAAGTAAGTGTGATGATCCTTAGTACCTGCCTGGTCAGAGTTAATTGAGATTAAATTAGGCTGCTAGTTTGCTTAGAGTTTGGGTTGTTGTTTTTTTTTTAAGCGTTTTCAAAAAGCATCTTCAACTTTAGGGCACACCCATGCCAGGTCCAAATCTGAAAACAGATACGAATAAGAATATGTGAAGCACTAAACAGATGCAGATATTGGTTTTGCGTGACATGCCTACTCTGGAGAGAGCAGTGAAGTTTTCCTGAGCAAATGTTTGCTTGGATTTTGCATTTTGCATAGAATTCCATTAAAGTAGAACCCTTTTTTTTTTCCTCACAAACTCAAACTTCAATCAATGACATCAACATCTGTATGGAATGTGGCAAAAAAAAAAAGTGACGGGCATTAAAATGAAGCTGTGTGTGCTTCTTGAGCTGCCTTTTTGGAAAAGTGGGTGGGGCTGAGTAGCTCAGTGATGAACCGTTACTATCAGAGCTGGGACTTGAGCTCAGCCAAAACTTAGCCAGAGACACCAAAAAAGCAGCAGGGCGAAGGATTTTGTAAGGGATTAGAACCAGGCTGCCAGGTCGCTCTGTTGCATGTAGTTGGTGTAGATGTTGATTTTAAAAGTAACTCAGTAAATTACAGAAGGAAATGAATACTTAAGTCTGAGTGAAAAATACTGTAGCGAGCGTGCAGCGTGGAAGAAGTGTCTGGAGACAGCAATCTTAGTTTCTCGGTCGTTAGCCTGTGCTACTTGCTCTCGATAGATAGCACTGGCTTGACCACTTCATTAGCATTCGCTAACACTACTGATGAACGCTACACTGGCTGGAAGGTGACTTCACTGCTGCGCTGACGGCACTGGCTCATGGGTAACCTCATATTGGCCTTCGAGAAGGTCGAGGGTGATGAATTTTTGGTTCCTCCCACTATAAATCAAAATCTGATTGGTTAATTCATCTGCCACTTCCTACATAAACATACACTGCTATGGCCTTCTGTCCCAGCAATGAAGTCCTAACCAATGAGTGAGCAGCTCTAAACTCTTCTCAGCCTAGAGACAGCAAACAAAAAAATCTCATTGGATAACTCGATTTTAATGTTTTCAGGACCTTTTCATTTCTGAAGCAACTTTGATAGAAAATGAGGCTGAATTAGAATAGAATAATTATAATGAAAGAAATTAAATATAACTTTGAAATAGTGATATGTTTGGATCTTCTCTGAACGCCTAGAAGGCCCTGACGGTTCCCCTCTGGAGAAGCTGTATACCAATGAGGGGTGGAGCTAAATTTTGGCAACAAACCCTGAAGTGAACTCAGCATACTGATTGCATGGCACTACTGTATTGAGGACACTAAACTACAGAAAAGTTGAATTTGGAACCCTTAGGGGTTCTTTCATAGTCTTTCTGGAAGATCTCTTAAAGATTCGTAAAGGCGTAGAACCCTACAACAGTCCCTGTGTCTGAAATCACTCACTCATTCATTCACTACTCCCTACTCACTATCTAGGGAATTCTATATAGAGGACTATATAGTGAGCTCATTGGTAAAATGAAAAAGAAAAACGCTTTCGGACACTACTCCGCCGGGACGTTATTTACGTCATTACTGTCGCACAATTAAAACGTGCCAGATCAGTCGGCTGGTGGGTCTTCAAAATAATAAATACATGCATGTATTTTTGTGATAAATCCATATTATACTGAGCACTTTTCACACATTAATAAATACAATATACTTTGTGTCTGCTGCATCTTTGAGTTCTTTTAAATCAAGGCTGAATACCTTCTTTCTTCTTTGCCACTGCCTTTTATTAAATCAAATTTGAGGCTTTTGATTAATTTCTCGCTCTGCACTCTAACTTTTATTCTTATATTTTATCTGTCTTATTCTATTTTAGCTTATTTTCTATTCTCTTACTATTTTTAATTGCACTTGAATATCCATTTATAATGTGTTTCTTCCTCCGTCCATTCGCCCCAACACACTACAATATTATTGCCATTTTCATGCCACGACTTATAAATTTGTCTTGTGCCTGTTGTCTTAAGGAAAAACAAACTACTGCTATTCTCAGTCTAAAATACTTAACACTTCTTATGAAATCAGTGCGACTACAATGCATGATGGTGTATATTGCTTGGTTAGTGACCATCTAAAGGTACACTACTTTTCACGGTGCATTGTGGGATACTATGAGTCCACTATATAGGGTGTAATAATTCTCACTATACATTCGGACAGCACGACAAAATGGCGAACTCACTATATAGTCCACTATGGAGCTCTTGCAGTCACGTGACCGAATCCCGGCTGGAATGTAAACAGCCGCCATCTTGTCGGTCAACAACACAGCTGAATATTGTTGCACTCGTGTACAAAATGGATCAATTTCAACCGACAGACTACACGGCTCATTTTTCTAATGAACAGATAACTAGATCTCATCTCATCTCATTATCTCTAGCCGCTTTATCCTTCTACAGGGTCGCAGGCAAGCTGGAGCCTATCCCAGCTGACTATGGGCGAAAGGCGGGGTACACCCTGGACAAGTCGCCAGGTCATCACAGGGCTGACACATAGACACAGACAACCATTCACACTCACATTCACACCTACGGTCAATTTAGAGTCACCAGTTAACCTAACCTGCATGTCTTTGGACTGTGGGGGAAACCGGAGCACCCGGAGGAAACCCACGTGGACACGCAAACTCCACACAGAAAGGCCCTCGCCGGCCACGGGGCTCGAACCCGGACCTTCTTGCTGTGAGGCGACAGCGCTAACCACTACACCACCGTGCCGCCCCAGATAACTAGATATATGTCTAAAATAAATGACCTACAGATTAGTGACCCTTATCGATTACCGGACATAGTTTTCACGACCGTGTCAGTGGATATTGAACTGCCAGAGGTGGAATACTCAGATGTGTATAATTACCTCATTAACTTTCCCTCGCTGTTCAGTGGTGAAGCACTGCATGCTTATAAATCTCTGGACAGTTATCTTTACAGAAATTCAGGATTTGTCAGCCCCCCTTAGATGTCGCATCTTGTAAACAAGAAAATAACAATCCTCATTGGACGGGTAAGTCACTTAAGTATTGAGTACTAGTACTGATACTAGATATATCAGTAGTATCTAGTATAGCACTGACCAGCCGATTATGGTTGAATATTTTCAGTTAGATCAAGTATCAGTAGTCTATCACTATTACTGTGTATATGGTATACCTGATAGCAGCAATCCATTTTGCACGCCTGTCAGGGTCCCGTGGCAGCCTATGAAACTTTCTTCCCGATTTCTGACCTCTCCTGTTGTGGCATTTATATGCCATACAACTCTCCGGCATTGTGGCATGGTAATATTTGCAGATTTGGGCAAAAAACAACAAAAGTCAGTGTCGGTAAATTGCGATGGTGGAAATATGGCGTTTGACCGACAAGATGGCATCTGTTTACAATCTGGATCGGCTGTGACGTCACATGCAAGTGGACTATATAGTGAGTAGGGAGTGATTTCGGACACAGGGACCGTCTTTTCCTGTCAGATAGGTTCCATGTCGGTTCACCTCCTTTATGAACCTTTTGTCTGGAATTGTAATAGGAATTTAATCATCTTTTGAAATTCTGTGATTAATACACGTTTGGAAAATTTGCACAAATTATTAACTGCACCTCTAAAACTGCCTTTAAAGTGTTGCTTGTCCGGAAAACGAAATGGATCAAAAAATGGAGTGTTTTTAACAATTCCTGGGTGGATTAAAAGTCAAAGTAGGTTTGGGAGACGTCATCAATCTTCATCAAAATGACGGCTTGCTATCATATGCAAGCTATTAATAAACGCCAGGAGATCCATGACAGCACAGACTTTAAAATGTATGTCGTCCGTATTGTGCATTCTGTATGATAACACCACCATCGTCGGAAAACTTTACAGCTTCACGTTCTGCTGCTTTAGATCTTTCACTGCGTTTGTTTGTTCTTGCTGCGTCTGGGTCGGCGTGCCAAACCAGCGACATTAAGGAACAGCAGAGTCAGTGCAAACACTGTGTGTGTGTGTGTGTGTGTGTGTGTGTGGCTATTACTGCATTCTTTTTACAACAGAAATGAGTAAGCGTGTTAGACCATATGCTGTTATAAAACAGCAGCGTCTGGCAGAGGCACGGTGAGTCCTCCCATGAGATCTGGCTCATGGACACTTAAAGCACAACCAGTAGACACAATCCCCACCCCGTCCTGATACCCAGTATACTCCCCATCACCTCCGGAGAGGCGGCTGATCTTTATAAAGTGGCTACCGCCTCAGTAATTAAACAGACAGAGAAAGAAGTGTGTGTGTGTAGGTGCGTGCTTCCTCCTGTTGAATTTGAGGAATGTGTGCCGTCTTGTATTTCCTGTCTCTGCATTGCGGTGTGTGTGTGTGTGTTTCTATTTGACCCTAAATATGCGCAAGTGATGGAGCGGCAACTGTTGGAGATGTGCGAGTGTATTCAGTTGTGCAGGAAGCACATGTAGAAGCCGTACACATGGCAGGACAGGAACGTCATCCCTGATGATAATCCGTCTATAAACATTTTTAATATAGCAGCGTTGATTGTGTCATTTATCAGAGTTGACTCTTTGAACCGAGTGAATGCTTAGAGTTGAATCCTTTTGCTCAAACTCCGGATTCTCAAACGATGTTAATCTCACAAAGTACAGTGCTGTGAAAAAGACTGACCAAACAACTCAATCTTTGTCTCATCTGACCATACAGCTATCCTCCAGAAGGCTTTTTCTTTGTCCATGTGGTCAGCTTCAAAATTTAGTTAAGATTGAAGGGGTCAATTTTGGAGCAGGGGGTTATTTCTTGGATAGCAGCCTCTTAGTCCATGGAGATCTGAACTGTAGACAGTGATCCATCAGCTTCCAGTTCATGGTAAGGCTGTGCCATGGTGGTTCCCAGGTTGTTCCTGACCATCCAAACCAATTTCCTTTCAGCTGAGGGTGACAGTTTGGGTTTTCTTGAAGCAAAGTGGCTTGGCAAAGTGACTACACCTCACAATAACTTGGATATGATTGTTTGAATTGATCTTGGAATTTAGAAGGGACATTCCGGAGTTGTGTACATCTGCGATCCTCTTTCTCAGATCTGCACTGAGCTCCTCGGACTTTCTCGTTTTACTGTATGTTGGCCAATCCGATGAGTGGTGTAAACAAACCCTTTTTATGAAGGCACAGAGAAGCTACCAGCTGCATTCAATCATGATCACTAACAGGAAGTTAAGAGACCTCGGCCTTGGCAAGATAAGAGACATTTTGGAAGTTTCAGCACCTTGGAATTAATCATCTAAGTGAGCAAATGTGCATTTTTGACCCTGTAGGTATAATTTTGACACTGTGTTGATTTCAGAAAACCCAAAGAAAATTAAAACTTGTGCATCAAATTCTAGTGTTTTTTTTTATTAAAGCTGTATGCTGTACAATCATTCTGCCACAGAAAAAGAACAGTTCAGATAAATTACTGAAAGCCCAAATACTGCCCTGACATTCATATCCAAGATGACATTCATGTCACTGTATGTAAACTTCTGACCACAACTGTGTGTGTGTGTGTATTATATATATATTTGAATCTTGGAATGACGAGTTCATTGTTGGTGCCTTTTTTTGGTCTCTTGTGGAGAATTTCCATAAGGTATGACGGCGAGGATCCATAAAGTGACTTGTGTACAGTAACCAAGACTTTATAGTCGATCCTTCCTCTAATAGGCAACCAGCGGAGAGCTTTCATTACAGATCGTACTTTCAATATGATCATACTTGCCAGTGTGGGTGATAAATCGTGTAGACAACTTCTGTATAGCATGCAGGTAGATTAGACTAGAAGTTGGCAGACCATAGAGGATACCATGATAGTACTTAACTTTGATGTTATCATCATGTTTACCGTGATCTTCCATGCTAATGCAATGGCGAAATTTAAACGTGTTTTTTAGCTTAAAGGAGAACTGAAGGCAAATTTTTTAAATCAAAATTCTATTTATGTCATTTTATTAAATATAGGAACGCGTTTTTGATCGCTATTTTGTCGCTGCTATAGCAAGTTATGAGTGTTTGAAATATGCTCTGTAATATATCAGTCCATATGTCAAAGCGACGGCCGTAAATGAGATTCGTTGAGACCTGTGCGAGACATCGTAGGACGGAAGTAAAACGTACAGTGGAAATCAAAGCGACCAACATCTGCCAACGTTGTCAAAAGACGCGCGCGCCCTCTTTCGAATGCTGACGTAATCAAGCCGGAAGTTTTGTTTGTTTTTATTAGCAATCAGGAAAGTTTGAAAAAAGTAGGCAGTAATCGTCATTTAAACTCGTTTTTGTGCAATATTTCGTTTTCAGTTTTCAAAATGGTGGCACTGACACCTGGCTGACACTTCACGTTTCGAAGTCTCGCACAAGTTTTGTGAAGATCGCGTGGATAAGCGACGCCTGCCGTGGACCAAACGAACTAAATTCAACATGGCTAGAAACCGAATAAGCTGATAAGTCACACATCACATTATCTGTAGCCGCTTTATCCTGTTCTACAGGGTCGCAGGCAAGCTGGAGCCTATCCCAGCTGACTACGGGCGAAAGGCGGGGTACACCCTGGACAAGTCGCCAGGTCATCACAGGGCTGACACATAGACACAGACAACCATTCACACTCACATTCACACCTACGGTCAATTTAGAGTCACCAGTTAACCTAACCTGCATGTCTTTGGACTGTGGGGGAAACCGGAGCACCCGGAGGAAACCCACGCGGACACGGGGAGAACATGCAAACTCCGCACAGAAAGGCCCTCGCCGGCCCCGGGGCTCGAACCCAGGACCTTCTTGCTGTGAGGCGACAGCGCTAACCACTACACCACCGTGCCGCCCCATAAGCTGATAAGTATAATATTTAATTGCAATTAGTTGCCAATACGAGTCATGATATAAGGTTACTAAAACCGAAAACGTAATTGAATAACACGTTAATTAAGAAATAAAGCAAGTTTAAAAATGGCTTCAGTTCCCCTTTGAAGAGGCAGGTCTTTGCGATGTTCTTGATATGCTCCTTTAGAGTCATTACGTTGTCCAGATCACATCCTAGAATACGGACAGAGTTACATAAATGATAGACTACTTCTTTCAGCTGCTCCCGTTAGGGGTCGCTACAGCAGAGCTGTTCTGCATATTTGATTTGGCGTAGGTTTTACACCTGATGCTTTTCCTGATGCAACCCTCTTCAATCTGTCCAGGACTAAGTATGCACTGGCTTGTGCAACCCCAGTGGCTGGGTATTTTTACAGTACCTAATCTGAATGTCTTGGAACTGCGGAGGAAACTGGAGCACTCTGAGGAAACCCATGCAGACGACGCATAGAAAGACCCCCATCGGCTGTCAGCTTTAAACCTGGAACCTTCTTGCTGTGAGGTGACAGTGCTAATCACTGCCCCACCGTGCTGCACAGCATAAACAATAGTTTTATATTCATGTGCTTGTTCTAATACGTTATTGTTTTTATAGTAACAGCTCATATGGAAGTATCTGCATGGTGGACATGTATGGAATCAATTTTGTGCCAAAATGTTCATACAATACTTTTGAAATATCAAACAAAAATGACAAATCAAAATACAAAAAAAGAAAAAAAAGTCAATTTTTTTAGACTGGCAAACAAATTATTCGTGTAATCGTGCAACATATCAGTCTATTACTCTTCAGAAACCTTTTATTTTTGTTCCGCGTCTTTCTCAGTTTTGTTTGACGTAATTTATTTTGGTTGCGATTCCAGCTTTCTCGTTTGCACTCCCTGACTTTTTGCTTGCAGTTTTGGCACAAACTTCACGTGTGGGTGGGCTGTCCAGGAATGCATTCCCATTGGCTAACTTGTGTTTGACTGACAGCTACGCTCAGCGATTCCCCCGGAGGCTGTTGCGGTCACTGTTTGACGAGTGACCGATCCATTGACGGTAAACAAGGATCGAGTGGACTTCAGTGGCGACTATGATATTGAATTAATTCAAAGTGTAAATTCAATATCATAGTTGCCACTGAAGTCCACTCCATCCTTGTTTACCGTCAATGGATCGCTCACTCGTCAAACAGTCCGCCAGAATCCGAGTAGGGAATGGCTGAGCGTAGCTGTCAGTCAAACACAAGTTACCCAATGGGAATGCATTCCTGGACAGCCCACCCACATGTGAAGTTTGTGCCAAAACTGCAAGCAAAAAGTCAGGGAGCGCAAACGAGAAAGCTGGAATCGCAACCAAAATAAATTACATCAAACAAAACTGAGAAAGACGCGGAACAAAAATAAAAGGTTTCTGAAGAGTAATAGACTGATATTTTGCACAGTTACACAAATAATTTGTTTGCCAGTCTAAAAAAATTGACTTTTTTTCTTTTTTTGTATTTTGATTTGTCGTTTTTGTTTGATATTTCAAAAGTATTGTATGAACATTTTGGCACAAAATTGATTCCATAGACATGCCACATCACCTTAGCTCATATGTTGAAACAAAAACAACAAAAAAGTCTTGAAATATGCGTCATCGTTGATGTGGCGAAGCTTTGTTTAGGTCGAGGTTTCAGGATGGAGTCTCTTCCTGACACGCAAAAGTCTTCAGGACTTAGGAGTTTTTGCGCTTTTCGGTTCCTCAGTAACAAACTGCCTCAAACGGGAGAGAAAAAAAGGCAGATGATAATCAGGCAGCAGCTTCTGATTACAGCTGCCATAACATAAGCAATAACAGGAATTATTCTGTTTACATTCACTGGGTATGAGAAATCGCATGCTCTGATTGGCTACTCTACAACGAGGATATCAGCTCATATACCGTGAGTAGAGAAAAACAAAATGGCGAAGCGTGTTGCTGAACCAACCGAGGATGAAATAAAAACTCTACTCGAAAATAAAACCCCAAGAAATACAAAAAAAGCAACAAAATATAGAATGAAAGTATTTGATGGTAAGAAATTTTTTTTACATTTTCAATAATAATAATAATAATAATAATAATAATTATTATTATTATTATTATTATTGCATTTTTCATAAATTGCTCCTGTCATTTCGCCAGTTTGTTTACATTCTAAGCAGAAATTATTTTGTCGGACGTTTCGTATAAAGTTTTTATTGATTGAATTTGCAAAAAATAAAAATGCTCCGTTTCTCAAAATCCAGTGAATGTGGATAGAATAAAACAGTTATTCCACTCAATCTTGTCGTACATGGGTTACAGCCGACTTGGTGCTACATGACTCATCGGCTATCAGCTCATGCACAACTCGATTTCGTGGAATAACTGTTTGTTAAGTAACTTTTCTTGTTGAAATTTTGTAACATTACATACACTATAAACAGATAAAAAAGCATAAATACTGTATATCAAGTGGGGCGGCACGGTGGTGTAGTGGTTAGCACTGTCGCCTCACAGCAAGGAGGCTCTGGGTTCGAGCCCTGTGGCCGACGAGGGCCTTTCTGTGCGGAGTTTGCATGTTGTCCGCGTGGGTTTCCTCCGGGTGCTCCGGTTTCCCCCACAGTCCAAAGACATGCAGGTTAGGTTAACTGGTGACTCTAAATTGACCGTAGGTGTGAATGTGAGTGTGAATGGTTGTCTGTGTCTATGTGTCAGCCCTGTGATGACCTGGCGACTTGTCCAGGGTGTACCCCACCTTTCGCCCGTAGTCAGCTGGGATAGGCTCCAGCTTGCCTGCGACCCTGTAGAAGGATAAAGCGGCTAGAGATAATGAATGAATGAATGAACTTGCTTTAGACCGGGTTTTAGCTGGTGTTTGGTTTTACTCACTCTGCTCTGATCTTATGCTTAAAAAGTAGAAAAATTTGTGTCGTTGTTGTTGATCATTCAAAGCACGACTAATGACGTAGGCATTCCATAGTGTTAAATGTAACTCTCATCTCATCTCATTATCTGTAGCCGCTTTATCCTGTTCTACAGGGTCGCAGGCAAGCTGGAGCCTATCCCAGCTGACTACGGGCGAAAGGCGGGGTACACCCTGGACAAGTCGCCAGGTCATCACAGGGCTGACACATAGACACAGACAACCATTCACACTCACATTCACACCTACGCTCAATTTAGAGTCACCAGTTAACCTAACCTGCATGTCTTTGGACTGTGGGGGAAACCGGAGCACCCGGAGGAAACCCACGCGGACACGGGGAGAACATGCAAACTCCACACAGAAAGGCCCTCGCCGGCCACGGGGCTCGAACCCGGACCTTCTTGTTGTGAGGCGACAGCGCTAACCACTACACCACCGTGCCGCCCTAAATGTAACTCTAAACGGATAAAAATAAAAGGATGCAGTGTCATTTTATTGAATTAAAAAAAAAAACATGTAATTGGTTAAAATGGTTGTGGTATAAGAGGAATAAAACACTTCCAGGGTGTGCAGTTACTGGAAAAACGATCAACTTCAGAAGGGTAACAACTTCATTGTAGCATGCTAGCGTTGATGAATTTCCTGTTATAGCATGGAAAGGGTCCCGTCCCATTGCTGGTGTGAAGAATTCCTAGATTTGCACGATGCTATTGATTGTATGAGATGGAGTAGAAAGCGTATGTGTACTTTGTGTGTGTGTGTGTGTGTGTGTGTAGGTGTTAATTGCACGGTTCATATTTCATTAAGAGCTTATGAGTGTGATTTTTAAAGGTCTTGAAAAGGTCTTTAAATTCCATTCCCCCAGATCTCAAAAGATATTGTTGACTTTCAGATTCTTTCTCAGTTTCACACACACACTCGAGAAGACGCCCACATACTGTAGACATTGCTCTTCATCTATTTTCAATCTGCGTTATCCTCTTTCCAAACTCGTCGCTTTCACCCCTCCATACGCTTATTTATGAACACTTCTTTCCCTCTCCATGCCAGATATTCTTCAAAATAAAAATCCTCCTTTCCCCGGCTCCATATGACATCTGTCTGGCTTTTTTGCAGGTCTTGTGCATTTCCTCCATTTCTGCAAAGTCAAGGCGCAGGCGCTAGAACCGATGCCGGATTGAGGGACAGAGAAAGGAAAAGACAAAGGTGTAAGCAGAGACACTTGTACTGTGCCAGCAGAGCTGCTTAATCATAATTAAAAACCTTGAACGGGAGCCAGGCGGCGTTGGCAGCCGTCCTCCTGTTCCTCCTGTTAATATCGCCATTAATCCTCGCAAGCCTGTTTGGACTTTATTATAGCCGAACGCATCCAGACTCGGTCTCCGGTGAATTTGCTCCTGCAGGTTCGCGGTCTCGGCTCGCCAAAGCAACACGATCCAACCGTCCTCCTCCATCTCTCCGCATCGCCCCTTCATCCAAATGCGCATGTGCTAATAATTGATTTCATTATAGCAAAAGTACTGAAGATGATCCTGATTGTTTATTTCATTGACTTCCTTCCTGTTGGACTCAAATTCAGGAAATGAATTGATTACTATTCAAAGCATCCAGCATTTCTTTCTTTTTTTTTTTTCTTGCATGTATTTAAAAATTCTTGGAACAGGCAAGTCACAGAAAGCAGAAATCTGTTGCTGTTTGTAAAATGCCAACTAGACGATAGTTAACTGAGTGCAAAAGTCCACATCAAACCAACAGATATCGGATTCTTTAAAACTGTGGGGTACAATGGGCCCAGACTCAACACAAGACAGGTTTCCGTTGTGGTTTTGTGCAAAATAGAAGTGATTTTCTTTTTAAAGAAAAGAATGTAACGGTTCGGTGTCGCTCAGACGCCATTATCAAGCGAGCGTTCGAAAGCTAACTCAGTCAATGTCAAAACATATAAAAATAGATTAGCATCATGCTAAACAAAACTTTGGCCTGTAAGGAATCTGATTGCAAGGTGAGAGTTGGTCTTTTTTCTCTAACATAGAGCATTTCGTACAACAAGCACTCGGATTTACTCTGACACTTTCTTAAAACTAGACGGCCTTTCGATTTCATAAAATCGGTGAAATTTAGTTCCCTCTGAAATTCGGTCATTGTAAGTGATATATCTGTTATTTACCAGCTGGGAGGTCGGTATCGTGAAATACCGTGACTGAGGTCTTGAAAGTACTGAGCGAAGCCCTCTGGGCCGAGGTCAGTATTTAAGGCCGAGGTCACAGTATTTCACCATACGGACCGACCTTAAGCTGGTAAATAATATATATATTTTTTTCTTTACCAAATTCTAACAGAAAATGAGAGCGCCTGAAAGGGAAAACCGAGCCGAGCCGCCATTTTGAATCCTCATTCACGGCTGTAATGCAAATTGCTTCCTCCTCGGTATACAAGTGCACTTCCATGGCAGGAAAAAAAACTACATTTTGCCGGCTATGTAGTCCCCTATTTATACAAAATTGAGTCATTCAGGATTCAGCCATGTTTTTGCTCGGTGTTAGCAACAGTTAGAGGTTTTTAGCTTTCTCCTGAAACATTTTCTTTTATAACCCCGATTCCAAAAAAGTTGGGACAAACTACAAATTGTAAATAAAAATGGAATGCAAGAATTTACAAATCTCAAAAACTGATATTGTATTCACAATAGAACATAGACAACATATCAAATGTCGAAAGTGAGACATTTTGAAATTTCATGCCAAATATTGGCTCATTTGAAATTTCATGACAGCAACACATCTCAAAAAAGTTGGGACAGGGGCAATAAGAGGCTGGAAAAGTTAAAGGTACAAAAAAGGAACAGCTGGAGGACCAAATTGCAACTCATTAGGTCAATTGGCAATAGGTCATTAACATGACTGGGTATAAAAAGAGCATCTTGGAGTGGCAGCGGCTCTCAGAAGTAAAGATGGGAATCTTACCCCTAATTCTGCGCCGGCAAATAGTGGAGCAATATCTACAGTGCATAATATCATCAAAAGATTCAGAGAATCTGGAAGAATCTCTGTGCGTAAGGGTCGAGGCCGGAAAACCATACTGGGTGCCCGTGATCTTCGGGCCCTTAGACGGCACTGCATCACATACAGGCATGCTTCTGTATTGGAAATCACAAAATGGGCTCAGGAATATTTCCAGAGAACATTATCTGTGAACACAATTCACCGTGCCATCCGCCGTTGCCAGCTAAAACTCTATAGTTCAAAGAAGAAGCCGTATCTAAACATGATCCAGAAGCGCAGACGTCTTCTCTGGGCCAAGGCTCATTTAAAATGGACTGTGGCAAAGTGGAAAACTGTTCTGTGGTCAGACGAATCAAAATTTGAAGTTCTTTATGGAAATCAGGGACGCCGTGTCATTCGGACTAAAGAGGAGAAGGACGACCCAAGTTGTTATTGGCGCTCAGTTCAGAAGCCTGCATCTCTGATGGTATGGGGTTGCATTAATGCGTGTGGCATGGGCAGCTTACACATCTGGAAAGACCCCATCAATGCTGAAAGGTATATCCAGGTTCTAGAGCAACATATGCCCCCATCCAGACGACGTCTCTTTCAGGGAAGACCTTGCATTTTCCAACATGACAATGCCAAACCACATACTGCATCAATTACAGCATCATGGCTGCGTAGAAGAAGGGTCCGGGTACTGAACTGGCCAGTCTGCAGTCCAGATCTTTCACCCATAGAAAACATTTGGCGCATCATAAAACGGAAGATACGGCAAAAAAGACCTAAGACAGTTGAGCAACTAGAATCCTACATTAGACAAGAATGGGTTAACATTCCTATCCCTAAACTTGAGCAACTTGTCTCCTCAGTCCCCAGACGTTTACAGACTGTTGTAAAGAGAAAAGGGGATGTCTCACAGTGGTAAACATGGCCTTGTCCCAACTTTTTTGAGATGTTGTTGTCATGAAATTTAAAATCACCTAATTTTTCTCTTTAAATGATACATTTTCTCAGTTTAAACATTTGATATGTCATCTATGTTCTATTCTGAATAAAATATGGAATTTTGAAACTTCCACATCATTGCATTCCGTTTTTATTTACAATTTGTACTTTGTCCCAACTTTTTTGGAATCGGGGTTGTATTTCTTCTTCCTGAGGGTAGTAAAACTCGCTTTCGCTGTGAACACTATCGTTATCGCTATCCATGATGTAAAATTAATGCTATAATGTGGTTATTGTGATAGATGTTTATTTCTGTAATATCTCAAAATATCAGGCCATTCTGTGGCTGGGAAGTTATTTAATTTGAGGGGATTAAAGCAAATAATGTGCATGAAATCGCTCGCTTCATGCAGTCAAGCAGACAGAGGAAGTCCGTGTGTGCATGCAGAGGTTTACCTTCTTCTTCTTCTTTTGGGTTTTACAGCAGCTGGCATCCACAGTGTTGCATTACTGCCATCTACAGGTTTCCCTTTGAGCGTGCACTGACAGTTCCATCATTCTGTCGCTAAACGAACAGCTGATCACACCGAGGTGCTCGCTGAGCGCCGGTATTTATTAGTTTGGTCCTGCGTTTCCTTTCCTTCGTATATAACATAACATTTTTTCTTCTTGCTTTTTGTTACTTGCTTCCGTTTTTTGTCACATTTGAGCCTTTTTTCTTTTATAAAATTCATGTTCCCATTACTTGATTTTTTTTTTTAGTTCACACTTTCAAATTGCACATTAAGCAGGTAAATACAAACCTGCCTACAGAGAAGCCAGTGTACAGTGCCTTGCAAAAGTATTCATACCCCTTGAACTTTTTCACATTTTTCCACCTTACAGCCACGAACTTAAAAGTTTTTTATTGAGATTTTATGTGATAGACCAACACAGAGTAGCACATAATTGTGAAGTGAAACGAAAATGATAAATGGTCTTTCAAAATTTTAAACAAATAAAAATCTGAAAAATGTGATGTGCATTAGTATTCAGCCCCCCTGCGTCAGTACTTTGTAGAGCCACCTTTTGCTGCAATTACAGCTGCAAGTCTTTTGTGGTATGTCTCTACCAGCTTTGCACATCTAGACACTGAAATTTTTGCCCATTCTTCTTTGCAAAATAGCTCAAGCTCAGCCAGATTGGATGGAGAGCGTCTGTGAACAGCAATTTTCAAGTCTTGCCACAGATGCTCAATGGGATTTAGGTCTGGACTTCGACTGGGCCATTCTAACACATGAATATGCTTTGATCTAAACCATTCCATTGTAGCTCTGGCTGTATGTTTAGGGTCATTGTCTTGCTGGAAGGTGAATCTCCTTCCCAGTCTCAAGTCTTCTGCAGCCTCCAACAGGTTTTCTTCCAGGATTGCCCTGTATTTCGCTCCATCCATCTTCCCATCAACTCTGACCAGCTTCCCTGTCCCTGCTGAAGAAAAGCATCCCCATAGCATGATGCTGCCACCACCATGTTTCACAGTGGGGATGGTGCGTGCAGGGTGATGAGCAGTGTTAGTTTTCCGCCACACATAGCGCTCTGCATTTAGGCCAAAAAGTTCAACTTTGGTCTCATCTGACCAAAGCACCTTCTTCCACATGTTTGCTGTGTCCCCTACATGGCTTCTTATGCCTGTCTTTCAACAATGGCTTTCTTCTTGCCACTCTTCCAAAAAGGCCAGATTTGTGGAGTGTATGACTTATAGTTGTCCTGTGCACAGATTCTCCCACCTGAGCTGTGGATTTCTGCAGCTCCTCCAGAGTGATCATGGGCCTCTCGGCTGCTTCTCTGACCAGTGCTCTCTCTCCTTGCTCGCTCTGTCAGTTTAGGTGGACAGCCATGTCTTGGTAGGTTTGCAGTTGTGCCATACTTTTTCCATTTTTGAATGATGGATTGAACAGTGCTTCTTGAAATGTTCAGAGCTTGGGATATTTTTTTTTATAACCTAACCCTGCTTTAAACTTCTCCAGAACTTTATCCCTGACCTGTCTGGTGAGTTCTTTGGTCTTCATGATGCTGTTTGTTCTTCAGTGTTCTCTAACAAACCACTGAGGCCTTCACAGAACAAGTGTATTTATGCTGAGAGTAAATTACACACAGTAGGACTCAGTGGCGGCTGGTAGTCTTTCAAACAGGGGATGCTGGTCAGTTACGATATTTCCAGATTTTAAAAGAAAAAACACATCAATTTTGCCCATACTCTTGCCTCTGATCTGGCTGATTGTTGGCAGGGTCACAAACTGTGACATAACAGGTTCTTTTGGCCCATTAGCCTACTGTCCAATATACATGATGGTGGTGTTGGGGGGGGGTATATTTTAACATTTTATATTTTAAAACTGTGGCATGTTGTTTAAAAATTGATCATTATTGAAAGCAGCTCTTTGTCAGGAACCTCAGCAGTAACAGCAGAGTGTTCTGGAATAGGCACAAGCACTGACCTTGGGGAGCCAAACATAGAGCTGGGTGCCACACATTTCATTCAATGACACTTTCCCTATAGTTTACTTATTTTGAGTGAGAAATGTTTTATTGACAATTTTGATAACCCTTCACTTTTAATCCAGGTCTGTAGTGTGAAATGTTCTTGGCTGTGTTTTTGTTTAAAAATGTTTTCCAAATTGTAGCTGTGTTTAATTCATATCCAGAGAAATATATATTCCAATATAATATACTCAGCATAAACATTTTAAATAGATTCTATATTTTTGGTCCATTCATGACGTATTACTAAAGTAGCCTATTTACTGTTGTTGATGTGGGTCACGTATTATTCCCTACCTTTTTCACCAAGTCAATTTGAGGCGTTGGTCTACCCTGCTCTTTAATTTTATTTTTTTCCTCGAAAGGAAGACTGGCAAATGGCTTCGCCAAAATTAAATCAGCAATGCTTGGCATCCGTGCGCAGCTTTCTTGCTAGCTGACTAGCCCCCTCAAGTTCAAGTTCAGTCACTCAAAAAAATGAAATTTCTGGAACTAAGATAGCAAACTTGACAACACTATATTTACACTTTATTTACGATGAAAATATATACAAACTAAAAAAGCTGGTAGAAACCGTATGTAATGAATGAAATCGAAATGTAAGCTGATCTCTTACAATACACCACAGCACTTGCGAATCCGCATGGGACTGAACTGAGATTCACCGCTGCCTGTTTATATTTGAAACGAGCTGTCAATCAAAGAAAATATCCGGCCGCTTTCACCAATCACCAGTCTCCTCGCGGAAAGCTTTGCCATGTCCCTCCCACTGTGAGGCTCGGAGTCCGTGGGAGTCCGTGGGTGGGCGTTTTCGCAGTATTTGTCCAATAATCGTCTTGCATTTTGATATTGAAAAGTGCATAGCTCCCAAATGCCATTGAAGTCCACTGAGGCTGGGCTGCATCGCGCTGTCACGAGGGGGAAAAACTCACGCACACATTAGGCGAACTGGGGAAAGTTATAACAGAATGATTTCGCACTGTAGTTGGGTTGAGCACATATATTTCTATGATTCTGGATCTGAAATAGCAATGTTATAAGGTCGGCTATAACATAAGCCTAGCGCAATTCATCCTACATGATGTTCGTCATTTTTAGAGGAGGCTGAGCCTCCCTCACTGTCTTAGAGCAATCGCCCGTGGTAGGAATCTATTAACTAATTAGATGACTTCTGAAGGCAATTGATTGCACTGGATTGTATTTAGAGGTATCAGAGTACAGGGGGGCGGCACGGTGGTGTAGTGGTTAGCGCTGTCGCCTCACAGCAAGAAGGTCCTGGGTTCGAGCCCCGGGGCCGGCGAGGGCCTTTCTGTGTGGAGTTTGCATGTTCTCCCCGTGTCCGCGTGGGTTTCCTCCGGGTGCTCCGGTTTCCCCCACAGTCCAAAGACATGCAGGTTAGGTTAACTGGTGACTCTAAATTGACCGTAGGTGTGAATGTGAGTGTGAATGGTTGTCTGTGTCTATGTGTCAGCCCTGTGATGACCTGGCGACTTGTCCAGGGTGTACCCCGCCTTTCGCCCATAGTCAGCTGGGATAGGCTCCAGCTTGCCTGCGACCCTGTAGAAGGATAAAAGCGGCTAGAGATAATGAGATGAGATGAGATGAGAGTACAGGGGGCTGAATACTAATGCACAACACATTTTTCAGATTTTTATTTGTTTAAAATTTTGAAGACCATTTATCATTTTCGTTTCACTTCACAATTATGTGCTACTCTGTGTTGGTCTATCACATAAAATCTCAATAAAAAACTTTTAAGTTCGTGGTTGTAAGGTGGAAAAATGTGAAAAAGTTCAAGGGGTATGAATACTTTTGCAAGGCACTGTATGTCCTACATTCAGACATACAGTGTCTTGCAAAAGTATTCATCCCCCTTGGTGTTTGTCCTGTTTTGTCGCATTACAAGCTGGAATTAAAAGGGATTTTGGGGGCATTAGCACCATTTGATTTGCACAACATTTCTGTTTTTTCATCTTAATTATTGTTTGTGTCACATTAAAAAAAAAAAAAATGCACCTTTAAAGTGGTCGGCATGCTGTGCAAATCAAATGGTGCTAACCCTCCAAAAATCCATTTTAATTCCAGCTTGTAATGCGACAAAACAGGACAAACACCAAGGGGGACGAATACTTGTGCAAAATGCTGTAATTCTTTGTTCAGTGAGTGTTCTAGATTTTTCACCAGTGATACCTTGCTTGCTGTTGACTCTACAGCCTTGGACGCTCACGTTATTGAATATACTTTGTAATTTGTTCATAAAAAAAAAAAACAAGCAATAAAAAAAACCTTCAGTTCAAGCAAAATGTCTGGACTGGAAAAATCACAGAGCTGAATCCAGCAATTTCACTTTACATTAAATTTCAGTATAATACCACAGACACACTTTATTCTTCAGCATAAATCAATACAATTACAATGCACAAACAATACACAATCCATAAATATACGGCTTTTGGACTAACGTTAAAGCTAGACGGCCTTTCAATTTCATAAAATTGGTGAAATTTAGTTCCGTCTGAAATGTGGTCATTGTGATATATGTTTATTTCTGTAATATCTCAAAATATCAGGCCATTCTGTGGCTGGGAAGTTATTTAATTTGAGGGGATTAAAGCAAATAATGTGCATGAAATCGCTCGCGTCGCGCAGTCAAGCAGACAGAGGAAGTCCGTGCGTGTGCGCATGCGCAGGTTTCCCTTTGAGCGTGCACTGACAGTTCCATCGTTCTGTCGCTAAACGAACAGCTGATCACACCGAGGTGCTCGCTGAGCGCCCATATTTATTAGTTTGGTACTGCATTTCCTTTCCTTCGTATATAACATAACGTCTTTTCTTCTCGCTTTCTTTCCGTTACTGTAGTCGGTCTTTCACGTTTCATTCGCACACTCGCGTCCTCCATTTTTCTCTCCTGTTTCAGATTTGTATCCCACAGTGCCTTGTGCGAATGGGGAAAGCCCACCATGTCATGCATGATATAGTATCTTGTATTGCATCATGGTGAAGTAGGAAAAAATAGCGGAGAATTTAGGGCCACGTGGCACTAAATTCATTAATTGTTCTATTTAAAAAAAACGAATAAAATTGGAAGTCTGTGATTCGTATTCAGTAGCTTTCAGTCAACTAAACAAAAATAACTGGGTGTCGGGGAAAATTCTTTTTATGATTTACACTTGAAAAATCTGAAAGGCGGTCTAGCTTTAAAAGTAACATGTTATCATCTAGCTGAAGTGCTGTGGCTAATGAGCTAACATCACCCATCTTAGATTGTAATTAGCTCACATCCAACATCTCTCAATGACCACTGTTCTCTCTCTCTCTCTGGAAAAAAAAATCCAGCTTGTCATTTTTATCAAGAAACAGGAAACTGCAAACTTTCTTTTTTGTCCTGAAGATTTTCCAATGTTAGAAAAACCCTAAAGTTGCAGCTTGGCACTCAAAACTCTTTCCAAAAAGCTAAAAAGAAAGATTTCCTTCCAGAAAACTCCACCATATCATTCAACCTTTACACATTTCATTCATTTAAGTAGAGTGTTCTCCATACACGCTCTTGTGAATGAGTTGTTACTATAGAAATGATCAGGGGTGGGTTTCCCAAAAGCCTCTTAACGCTAAGAGCATCTTAACTAGAAGAGAGAGTGTTCATTGTGATGCTCGCTCAACCATTTAATGATGATCTTAGTGCTATGATGCTTTTGGGAAACCCAACCCAGTGCGTTAATATTAAATGTGTTGATTTGCCTCTGAGCTGCAGTCCGAGAAAATTAATCAGCACCTTCTGACGAGTTGGAATCGTGACTTCAACAACACTGTGGTGTAAATAAATGTCATTTGGTGCAACAAGATATTTAATGCGCTTCATTAATTCTTGGGTTTCACATGACGTCACATCCGCCTCATTAGTTATTCAAAACTTTAGCTGGTGGTCTACCAAAGCTCAGTTGACAAAGCGTTTGTATGAAGAAGGTGCATTGCTCACATGAAAAATGCCGTACGCTTGCGTTGTTTGAATCGATCAAACCATGAAACTGATAAAAGTTTCTTCAGGGTTCCCCGTGAACTAATAAAAAAGGGTGAACGAACACAGGATTTCACAAAAAGTCGTTGAGAAAGGCGGCTTTTGAACCTCTCAGTGAAATCGAAGGGAGCCGAGTCGAAGCATGCTCGAGTTTGCAGTGATCACTTGGTGAAAGGTTTGTATTTCCCTCTCAGCTCTGTCCTTAGTGTTTTCCAAGTACTTTTCTTGCTATGTGTCGTTATTTTATGGTACTTTTTTTAGACATGAAGCACTAAAGTCCCCAGCTGTTTCCTTTGTTTCCTCCTCACAAAGTCCAAATGCATGAAGGTCGTGACAAAATTCTTCCCCAGCCGTACAGTTACAATGCGCCGTGATCACTTTTCCGTCTTGTTGAACTAAGATCCAGGTCTTTAAAAGAGTTTCTGATGATCTTTGTGAATGATTTAGCTGAGAGATAAGAGCCAACACAAGTGAGAATCAAGCCAACTGTTGTCTGTTTACACTTCAACTTGCAGCACTTCGTTGTAAAGACGCAAACGAAAAGCTTAAAAACAAAACACTTACACGGGCAAAACAACACAGGATTCATTCGGCAGCGACTTGATCCCGAGGTCCTTTACCCAGCCACATACAAAAAAGTCGTAAGCCTCCATACTCTTCCACCTGTTTTGCGGTGTAGAAGGACGTCTGCAACACCAGATAGTTCGAGATGTCGGGGAACTCGACTGAAGGGTAGTTTTGGAGATCGTATGACAAATCCTTCTTTCCCAGACTGTAGGCATCGATTCCGTTGCACACAGCGATCTTCTGAATATATCTAAAGCGAGCAGCGGCTTCTAGATTACGAGCGTACTCTGATAAGTTATCGCTAGTTGTTTGCACTACGGCAGCCGTTTTGGTTTGTTAGACCACCAGCTGTTTTACTGGAAGTGAAATCGTTAATGCCTCGGTCACAACCGGCCGTACGTGCTCCTACGGCCGGGCCGGTCTACGTGCAAAAAACGCAAAGAAATGCACGGAGGGCGCGCGTGTGACATGCTGATTTTCGAGCCGTAGACCGGCCGCAGAGGTTCTTTGTCATGTCAAACAAACTCTACGGGCGCTTACATTTTTTTCAGGTTGCAAGACAAACTTACAGCCTCGTGTGTCTTCCGTACAGCCGACGTGCATCTTTCGTACGATTTGCTGGTGTCAGGTTTGGGCAAAATGTCAATTTTTTTCGTACGTCGCACTTGCGGACTCCATATGTATGTCGTGCACCCCACATACGTAATTAGTGCGGCCAACGCACGTTCAGATATTTCGTACGTCATCCATGCGTGTCAAGTAAGTCGGACGTGCATTGGCCATACGGCAAGAGGGCGTCAATCGCACGAAAACTCGGGTATATAAAGCTGCAGGGGTGCCTATGGCCATTTGTACACGTAGGCTTTGATTGAGAGAAAACCCAATTTCATTTCATTTCATTTCATTTCATTGCATTGCATCGCTTCAATTCAATATGCCGAAGGCAAAAGGGAAGAGGAGGATAGAAAAGGTGTCGGAGACGGAGGAGAGAGAGAGGACAAGGAGCAGTGAGGAGGAGGATGAAGACCACGACAGTGGCCAGCAGGCCAGGAGTTTGAGACGAAGTCTTTGCGGAGGGATTGCCATTTTCACAGTGAGAAACCAAAGTATGCCGAAATATATATACCCCTCTCCAATCGCCGCAGTGCGACAAACGAACGCCGTTGGTACGCACAACGTACAGATCGTGCACAGTTCTTGCAACCTTCATACGAAGCCTGCATGGAACGCACGGTCAGTACGATTAGTGCATGTTTGAAGGTGCGTTGGCTGTACGAATGAAGCGACAGCCGTACGTCCGAGCAGCCTCAGATTTCGTGCGTGGTACGCACGTTCGACTTCCGGGTTGTACGTTGGGTGTGCAGTGATCTTACTCCTTCATGGTCACCACAACTACGTTCTCCATGAACAAAAAAAAAAGTAGCGATTTGGGAAACGCTATAAATCGCATGGCCAAAAAATCGTACATCCGGTTGTGACCGAGGCTTAAGACAAGTCACGTGACTGAAACCCAAGAATATAATAATAATAATAATAAGTTCAACTTATATAGCGCCTTTCAAGAAACCCAAGGACACTTTACAATTATAGACAAAGAAAAAAATAATAACAATAAAAAATAATAAATAAATAAATAAATAAATAATAAAAAATAAAAAGTCCACCAAGTAGGAGTCAGGATGTAATTCCAGTGGTGTAGCAGCCACAGTCCCACTAAAAGGCGCATGAAAATGAGTCCCACATCTCCAGCACAGCCGCCGTGACGCTGTCAGCCACATCGCTCAAACACCACGCCATGGATCCACAAAGCGAGCAGAGAAGCTCCGCCATGCAGAGCGCTGGTGTGTCCCAAACCGCCTGCACAGCCACCGCGACGCCACCGAGCAACATCACTCGCAACATCACGCCAAGCATTAAAGCGCAGAGCGCTGGACAACCATGAATGTTAAATGAGCAGCGAGCTCACTGCAGTCCACAGCTGGGAGCGCAGGCATCACCCACAGCGAACCAAGGCCTGGAGGGAACCAACGCCCAAAACTGGGTCCGGAGCTACACCACAACCGGCGGACAAAACACTCAAACAAACATCAAACTACACAAACACACAGAAAAAAAATAAATAAATTAAATGAAAATTGAAAAAGAAAGAAAATAAAAATAAAATAAAATTAAAAAAAAAAAGCTCTGGTGAGAAGCGGCAGCCAGGATGCGCACGACGTACTCTCAAAATATGAGTAACAAAAAGGGACAAGACAATAGTGAATGTTTAGATGATGATAAAGGAATAAAGCCTGCAGCTTGGCTTATTGATTATGATTATTTGCCTTTAATAATGAATCCAACCTCTTTCATATTCTCCGAACACCCACATTTCATTCTGAACATTTTTTGAATTGTGTTTTATAGCGGATAAATTGCAGGGGGTGCAAACTTTTGCACCGAGCTCTCTTTTGGACGAGGATTCAGATGTTGACGGAGAAAACACAGACATGACTAATCTGGCTGCTGATAAAATAAAATCAGATTAGGTCCTCTACAGCATATAATGTGCATCTATAGCAGAAAAGATTGCTTACGCTATTTCCTTGTCTGGACAAAGGCTTTTCTCTACGGGGTGAACGCCTTCCTGACACACAGTCTGTTGGTAATTTTTACACAACTACGTGACGAACGCTTGGCCATCTGGATAAACACGTGTTTTAGAGTCCCGGTTTAATTAAGGATCGTGTTTGGGTTTGTAAAATGGCACTGATTATTCATGTAAGTAAAAAAAGGTGCAGTACAACAGCGTCGGAAATTTGGGAGGGAGAGGGGTGTCAAGGGGGTCGTTCAAGAACGCTACCTACGCCTGTAAACAAAAATCCTGCACAATAATCCACAAATTAAACCACACAGTTAGTTTAAGATTAGTCTTCGCCTCAGACCCTTCTCTCTCAGGACACAGAGCAGCCGAGGTTTATTTATTTGTACACATTTCTGGCCAGAAGCTTCAGAATCGTATATGAAGGTTGTGCACTACTGGCTCAGAAACTTCAAAACAAAACTTGGGAATGAATGAGATGCTCGGAGCAGCATATATACTGGACTGAATAAGACTTTTTCCCATCAAGACAAAACCGACAAGCTGCAAAACACGAGCCCGTCACTGGTTTATTCAAGTTTACATTAAACAGAATGGACGTGTCATAGTATTTTTTTTATTATTATTACTACAGGATTGTATGGTACTACGCAAAAGTCTTAGGCACTTTTTGTAGAAGGGTTTAAAAAAAAAGTTTTAATGAAATTATTTTGGAAGGCAGATTTGTTTTTCAGCATTTCTTTACACACGTCTAAGACTTTTGCACAGTCTTGTGATCAAAAGATTCAAATTTCATCATCATAACGCCATTTGTGGTCTTGTATTTACTGAGAAGTTCACTGTATTTTACCTTTTTGTCTACGTTCTTCGCATTAAAAGTATGTTTTGCGGTGGTCGCTGAGGAACTTTTCTTTGTCATTCGTCCTGCATCTAACAAAAAACTTAGCAATTTCAGTGATGTCCACAAGCGCCGGCGACCGGTGGTTTTCTCCACTTACACAGACGGTCTGCACCAGGTACTCGATCCCAGAAAAACCAAACAAACCTGCCTTTCAATGTTCAAGTGATTTATATCATCTCGGCTGCCCATAATTTGCTGTAAATCCAATTATTCCACAACGAAATTGTCTTCGATTCAAGCCTAGAGTGACCAGAAGCGACGCCATATTTGTTGATCGATTCTTGTGCTCTGATTAGCTGAGCCGGACCATGTGACCACGCCGTAGCATATGTACCGGTAGTTATGTTACAGAGCCAGGCAGTGTACTACAGAGGGGAACTGAGAAAGCCAAGCACACACACATCTGGAAGGAAATTTCAGATATATATTTTGCAAGTATTTTACAGGGAAATGGTTAGTAATTTATTAGCAGAGAATGTATGAGAAGCCACCACATGTAAATTTAAAAATTTTCTAGGGGCATTTCCCCAGACCCCCCAAAATTAGCATTAGCTGCTTACTACTTTTTTTTTTTTTAAGCTGGTTACTTTAAATTTTCTGGAGAACCCTGCAATTTTTTTTTTCGTTTTTGATATTTAAACACATATCCATGATTATCATAAAGCATCTGTGTGTTCATTCATCTCATTATCTGTAGCCGCTTTATCCTGTTCTACAGGGTCGCAGGCAAGCTGGAGCCTATCCCAGCTGACTACGGGTGAAAGGCGGGGTACACCCTGGACAAGTCGCCAGGTCATCACAGGGCTGACACATAGACACAGACAACCATTCACACTCGCATTCACACCTACGGTCAATTTAGAGTCACCAGTTAACCTAACCTGCATGTCTTTGGACTGTGGGGGAAACCGGAGCACCCGGAGGAAACCCACACGGACAGAACATGCAAATTCCGCACAGAAAGGCCCTCGCCGGCCACGGGGCTTGAACCCGGACCTTCTTGCTGTGAGGCGACAGCGCTAACCACTACACCACCATGCTGCCCTAAATGATATCATAAACCCTAAAAATACAAATGTGTGCTATATTGTGCAATCTAGGCCTGTAAACAGTCATTCCTTCATTCATTTTCTATACCAAGCCAATCCTAGCTGAAATCAGGTGAGAGGTGGGGTACACCCTGGATGGATCGCCAGTCCATCACAGGGGTAACACAGAGGGACAGACAGTCATTCATACTCACATTCACACTTATGGGCAACTTAGAATAGCCAACTGAACTAATCTGCATGCCTTTGGACTGTGGGAGGAAACAACACAGAAAAGCTCCATTCAGCTGTGGGGCTCAGAACCCACAACCTTCTTGCTGTGAGGGGACAGTACTAACCACTGCACCGCCCTATAAACAATTTTCTTCTTCGCCTGTCCAGTGTGTTCTGGATCAGGTCCCATTCCTAGGGTTTCTTGGCGAAGTAAGTACAACCAGCTTGCTGCACTATTTTTTTTTTTTGGGGGGGTCATGGACAATTTAGAGTAGCCAATGAGCCAAACTGCATGTCTTTGGACTGATGGGGGAAACCGGAGCACTCAGAGGAAACCACACAGATACGGGGAGAACGCAGAACGGCCCCTTGTCAGCTGTGAGGTTGGAACCTGGAACCTTCTTGCTGTGCTAACCATTACACCACCGTGCCACCCCTATAAACAATATATAAAGTAAATTTCAGAACGTAGCCTTAAGATTAGGCACCAATCCACGCCCACAATTGGAGATCATGAGTGAAAAGTATCCAAGCCCATAGACCGTTTGCACATGATGTCACATGTCCTACGTATGACCCTCTCTGATTTAGCTGTTTCCACCATCTTTGTGGAATAACACACGTGGAGCAACAAGTACCTTAAAACGAAATGCTGCAAATTTGCGCAATTATTGGCTACTTGAAAAATTCTGCTAAGGCTGGAGTCAGATTGTTTAGTTTACCCACTGTTAAAATGCAAGAAAGACCCCGAATGGAAGATCTAACCCGTAGACGACAGAGACTTGCAAATCTGAACAGATCGGACATAAAAGAGACCAGCTACAAATATGTACGAGTATGTGCAGATCATTTCGCAAAGGGTAAGTTTATATTTCTACCATTTATGTGAGCCATAGACAAAATATATATAAAAATATGACATACTGTAAGTGATATGGGTCCGTCTCAGAAACTGGTCTCTCATTTGGGACATTATGGCCAAAAAATAAATTTTCTAATTTTTTTTTTTGCATTTACCTAACACTCAATGTTTCTTTTGTCATGTTTAATAAGAATAAAGATAGCATCTTGCTTTATCTGGCCTCCACTGTGGAAATTTTTTTTTATTACAATTCAAATGCTTTTGCAAAATTGATTTACATATAAAATAACTACATCATGAAGAATTAAAGCCCCTCCTTCACATATGAGTGAAAATATTGAATAAATTTCCTCTTTTTGATTGCTTGGGTTAAAAATGCCAAGTTATAATGACTGAATTGATTATTCACTTAAATATGAATAATATGATACATTTTGGTGGGCGGCACGGTGGTGTAGTGGTTAGCGCTGTCGCCTCACAGCGAGAAGGTCCAGGTTCGAGCCCCGGGGCCGGTGAGGGCCTTTCCGTGCGGAGTTTGCATGTTGTCCGCGTGGGTTTCCTCCAGGTGCTCCGGTTTCCCCCACAGTCCAAAGACATGCAGGTTAGGTTAACTGGTGACTCTAAATTGACTGTAGGTGTGAATGGTTGTCTGTGTCTATGTGTCAGCCCTGTGATGACCTGGCGACTTGTCCAGGGTGTACCCCGCCTTTCGCCCGTAGTCAGCTGGGATAGGCTCCTGCGACCCTGTAGGACAGGATAAAACGGCTACAGATAATGAGATGAGATGAGACGTTTTGGGTATTTGATATGGCGAAATAGGACACAATGGAAAAATCAAGAACACACCGGAAAGAGAATAATGAGAATAACAGCGGTGATAAAAGAACAGCGACTGTACCGGCTGAAGGTCGCGCGGGTCTCTGCTGCGGCATGCGAGCAACGGGACATCACTACTGCACCGGACGGAGTGCGAGGCGGGGGCGGGGCAAAATGACTGGCCGTAGATTCTATCAAAAGTTCGATCTAAATTGACCATGGTCGCAAAATATTGGCCAAAAATACGCAAACACTACGAAATATGAAAGTAAGATGAAAAAGAAACATTCTATTGCCTTATACTGCAAGACTAAAACAAAATAAAACTGTTAAAACTCACCTTTTCAGTGATAACGTCCGAACAGATCACCCGCGTAACAGAAAGACCGCAAATGGAAGCACGATCAACTTCTAACTGTCGGAGTGGAAAATTCCATTCTACACATGCAAATTGTTAATGTGCGTCCTTCCCCGCACACAAATAACACACTATGGTAAAAAATAGACCACAACTCATTTTATAGCTCAGAAATTCATACAAGACCAGCTACCATCGTAACATATTCTGTAAGAAGCATATTCTATACCTAACTTTCAGCTTTCGTTTTAAAAAACAAAATCGCAGATTTATAACTAAATGTTTATATGGCGTAGCGATTTTAAGTTACTACTTTTGGTGAGGTACAGTAATGACCTTGACCCTGAGGCTTTCCGTTTAGATCAAAACACACGATCGTATTGGTTTTGGGTCTGCGGAAAATGGAGTTACGACGGTGATGAAATATTTTGCATGATGTTTTATTACGGTTATATTACGGTGAGCGCACCAATCCTTAGGTGTATAAAGTTACAACTTAAAATACAATTAGTGATAACTGTAGACTTTTCAGTGGACTACAACCTTTTTAAGGGAACGCGATGTAGTCAACCATTTATCATGTCCCAGATCAAGCCGCCATTTTTCCACAAATTTGCAGAATTTTTGCCAAATTCTGAATAGAGTATTCACATCAAAGATTTAGTTTTATCTGTATTATTTCTTTCATCATTTTATTTCAACTTAAAACCAACATCACCATTCAAAACCGTATAGTTTATTGACTGTGAGTGTATTTAGTGGGGGACCCCCACAGTACCCAGTTTCTGAGACAGACCCGTATACATGTAAGCGCTACTCCAATTTATACTGCAGTTACAAATGCAGAGCACAAAGCTCCAGTAAAATGTAGGTAGTTGAGCTCGGGAAAATGTCGCCTTAGAAGACGTCAATAATTAGGTTGTTTTTTTTGTTGTTGTTGTTGGTTTTTTTGGTTTCTGTTTTGCGTAGCATTTACCCACATCAGGAACCTACTAGATCCTTACAGTAAACTTGCACTAAACTTCTGTATGCTTTCATATGCTTCCCAGTGACGAAGATAGTAGTGAACACCAGGTAATTCATGACGTCTGCGTAATTCACACTCGGCCACGTCCGTACATCATCTTCATACTCTACAACATTGCTGTACGGATCCACTCCGAACATTCTTTTATCTTTTCCCTTTTATCTTTTCCCTAACCACTACAACACTGTGAGGTGGCATGGTGGTGTAGTGGTTAGCACAGTCACCTCACAGCAAGAAGGTCCTGGGTTCGAACCCAGCGGCTGGCGAAGGGCCTTTCTGTGTGGAGTTTGCATGGTCTGCGTGGGTTTCCTCCGGGTGCTCCGGTTTCCCCCCACAGTCCAAAGACATGCGGTTAGGTTAGTTTAATATGGGATGGCCTTGGGCTGAGGTGCCCTTGAGCGAGGCACTGAACTCCCAACTGCTCCCTGGGTGCTGTTAGCATGGCTGCCCACTGCTCTGAGTATGTGCTCATTGCTCATGTGTGTGTTCGCTGCTTCAGATGGGTTAAATGCAGAGAGGAAATTTCACAAGTGTGTGATGAATAAAGTTGTGCTTTCTTTCTTTCTTTCTTTCTTTCTTTCTTTCTGTATCTGACCTGGTCGCTATTACTCAATTCGTGATATATTTGCAAAAAGTTACAGTTCGCCAATGTACTTTCCTCGGTCACCATGGATCCTACAAAGATGGCGGACACAACATCGGAGAGCATCATGGGAGATTCGTGACGTAAGTGCAAACGGTCTACAGTGCACAGAAAACACAAGAAAAGTTTGTTACTAGAAATAAAAGTTTTTGAAATAAAACTGTTGCCTAATTAAGTGATAACTCTTAAATAAGCCCAGAAAGTTCCATTGTTATGGAGTGAGTGTTCTTAACAACTGGTTATTTCAGAATTTCTTACTCACTCCATCCACTAATCAGGCAGTGAGGAGGCGGGGCCACGACCTTCGCCCTAATCTGATGTCTAATTGGACACTGCATTTGCCACTCGGCGGAGTGGAACATTAAGGACGCTGTAATTGGGTGTTGTCAGGTTATTATCGGCGGACTTGTCCAGGCTGGACGGAAATGCCGGGTACATCAAAGCTGGGAAGTCAGGAGCAGAGAGGAGAGGGAAAAAAATAAACAAAAAAAACCCTCATTTATGAGAAAGCGGCAGAAAATCTTAAAGTCATAGCTGAGAGCTGCTGGCCTCGCTCTTCAAACACACACATCAGTCAAACAGCAGTTCCTGCGAGGCAGCGTGCTGGGTGTCGATGTACACAGACACGTTGCTGTGTGTGTGGTAGTGTTACTCCGAGCATATGCCCTAAAATAAGCACCTGACTGATTTGTTCCCGGTTCACACACTGACTCACATACAAACAAATACCATTTCAGGAGACTGTCCGCTTCCTATTAACGCCATTCTACCCAAAATGGCTGCAATTCACCTAGAGGGCGCTCACACGTCTTTAATGAACAGGAGTAACTGGAGCTCATCTCATCTCATCTCATTATCTGTAGCCGCTTTATCCTGTTCTACAGGGTCGCAGGCAAGCTGGAGCCTATCCCAGCTGACTACGGGCGAAAGGCGGGGTACACCCTGGACAAGTCGCCAGGTCATCACAGGGCTGACACATAGACACAGACAACCATTCACACTCACATTCACACCTACGCTCAATTTAGAGTCACCAGTTAACCTAACCTGCATGTCTTTGGACTGTGGGGGAAACCGGAGCACCCGGAGGAAACCCACGCGGACACGGGGAGAACATGCAAACTCTGCACAGAAAGGCCCTCGCCGGCCACGGGGCTCGAACCCGGACCTTCTTGCTGTGAGGCGACAGCGCTAACCACTACACCACCGTGCCACCCTTAGTAACTGGAGCCAAATGGCCAAAATAATTATTTACACCTGATTCTAGACAAAAAAAAAAAGCCAAATTGTATTGTTGTTTTTGCAAAAAAATTATCAATTATATAAAAGAATTGAAATGAAAAATACTAACGTTCTCTTGTTTTTCTTAGAGGGAAGGAAATTTTACCCATAAAATGCTAGCTTTCTGCTAATGTCTGTCATGATGGTTGCATTTTGATGGTGCAAGAAGATCGATTTTTTTTTTTTGGCTATTTGTTTTACAACAGTTTAAAAATGACAAAAAAATTCTAAACAAAACACCCCCCTATATCTATTGTCTCTACCCCTTATATTTTCAAAAACATAGTGGAAATTGGCAGGATTATACAGGGTATTTCAAAAAATTTGATACCATCTCACAGTCTAATAATTTTGCCAATTCTTGTTCAACTGACCTCAAATTTTAACAGCATGTGTAGAAACAGGTCAAAATTTTATCTTTAATGTTTTTTGTTTTTATCTTTTTAGGTATAGAAATGCCATTCACTGGAAAAGAAAAGGCGTTTTGTGTGTTAGAGTACGCGCGAACACAGTCGAACAAGACTGCAGCATGTATTTATGAGAGAATTCTAAAAATGTACTGTTACCAGAAAAGACAGGTACCAACAGAGGTGGACAGTAACGAAGCACACTTTTTGAGTATCTGTACTTTACTTGAGTATTTTTTATTTTTTTTGGAAACTTATGACTTTAACTTCACTACATTTGAAAGACAAATATCGTACTTTTCACTCCACTACATTTCTGTCAAGGTCCTCGTTGCTTGTTACTATGAAGCAGCTTTGAAAGTGGATGATTTTTCTTTTCTTTTCTAAAACATAATTGTTTTTTTTTTTTTTTCGCAGGTGACACTGATGCCACTTTTCCACCAAAGCAGTTCCAGGGCTGGTTCGGGGCCAGTGCTTAGTTTGGAATCGGGTTTTCTGTTTCCACTGACAAAGAACTGGCTCTGGGGCCAGAAAAACCGGTTCCAGGCTAGCACCAACTCTCTGCTGGGCCAGAGGAAAGAACCGCTTATGTCAGTGGGGGGTGGAGTTGTTAAGACCAACAACAATCGCAAGACCGCGAAAGGTCGCCATTTTTAAGCGACGAGAAGCCGCAGCTGTACAAACGCGAAGTCATCCATTATTATTGTTGTTGTTGTTGCTGCTGCTTCTTCTCTGTGTTGTTGTTGCTTCGATGTTCACGCCAAGGTTTATGCAAACACAGCGACGTAACTGATGTATATAGCGACGTAACTGACGTATACAGCGACGTAATGACGTGGCTCCCCTTAGCACTGCGAGCTATGGAAAAGCAAACTGGTTCTCAGCTGGCTCGCAAGTTGAACGAGTTGTGAACCAGCACCAGCACTGGCCCCGAACCAGCCCTGGAACGGATTTGGTGGAAAAGGGGTATGAGACAGTCTATCAGTAATCACTAGGGTCACGTCACGTCCATAGACTGTATAAAATCAAGTTCAGTCATTTCTCAGCAGCGTTATTTGAACACGATCAGTTGATGGCAGAATGGAAGGAGGCGGTTCTTCTGGAGAATGCACACACTCATGGCTATACCTAGAACCCATGTTTCAGTTTTCTGAAAGGATTAAAGATTAATTTTGTTTTAAGTGTTTGCTGAAAACGAACCACATGACGGCCTACAAAAACTTGCCGTCCAACCTGTGGAAGCATATTGAGGTATATAAACGTTTTATTCCAAGAGAAAGCTTGCAATGAAGTTGTCTGTGCTTTTAGAGCTAGCGATAACGTTGCAATAGCTATGCAGTCTGGTTAGTCAAATGGCTTTCTATGGATTTGCCCACCAAGTTGCCGTAGCCTTGTCCACGGCTAATGTTAACAAATAGCTAGTTAACTTGGGCACTCTTAGTTAGCATGTAAAAACGGAGTTACGCTAACATGAATGTTATTGTATTCGAAGTGCTTTCAGAAATATGTTTTAGTATAATCTTGCCAAATAAACAAAATGTAGAAATCTTTCTTTTCTAGTAGCGTTAGCTACCCAATATGATTTCGAGTTTGAAAAGAGTTTGCTAGCATGTCAGGTGGAGTTTCACTGACTAGCTAGCTTAACGTTAAACCACCATGATGGCACAGCATTTTGTGAATTCACATTTCTGTTTTTGGTCATGGCATTAGGTATTATAAGCGTTGTGGCAATAATACAATGATGCATTGACACAAAATGTACTTTTATTACTTAAGTATTTTTAAAAGCAAGTACTTTGACTGAAGTAAAAATTTGACTGGACAACTTTCAGTTGTATCAGAGTAACATTTGACCAGTGGGATCTGTACTTTGACTTAAGTGCTTAAATAATAATATCACTCCCTCCATGAAATAAGTGACGTTGGTTCTTTATACAGATGGATTTATTTCTCTCTTCATTCCAATTTATCGTCAACAATCCACCGTCGAACTGTTATAAGACAATATACAAAAAAAACACGCATTCATTTAACATAAAATTGACACGCCAAAGACTGATTAACGCGACAAGCAACGTAAATAAACATACCTCGCTGGCTGCATACAACACAGGGGGAATGAGTCTTGAACAAAAAAATCCCCTCAAAATCAAAATAAGAAATACTAGAATCACCTTGAAAACAGAGGATAAACAACTTCTTGAAATTTTCTTGGTGGATTCCCGCAATTAATTGCGTCCTGTGATCCCACCAGATGTGGTGCTTTCCAGCAGAGATTAGCACCTCACATGGTTCTCCCTCAGCACCTGTTACTCACTACACTGCAGAAGTGTCTCAAATATACCCTGT
The DNA here is from genome assembly GCF_027579695.1 of Neoarius graeffei. Lineage (NCBI taxonomy): Eukaryota > Metazoa > Chordata > Actinopteri > Siluriformes > Ariidae > Neoarius > Neoarius graeffei. The sequence goes on from NC_083588.1 coordinate 59,506,108, forward strand.
CCACACTAGGGATTTTGTACCGATACGAAACTACTTTCGTACCGCAACACCTGTCCACACTAGCAACTATACCGGTACTGTAGCGGTATAACTGTATCGGTACGAAACCCACAAATGTATGGGTTTCGTACCGGTACAGTATCGGTACTGTAGCGCTTCGCTGTAGTGTAGACAGATGAAGCGGTTCTGTATCGATACAAATATAATGCACATGCGCAAAGTCACACACCTCAATCGATGTCTTCGCTGAATAAAATAGTGAAGAACGGAGATTCGTTTGTTTCTTTCTCAACTGCCTCGCGCGTTTTATACGATTCGACTGAATAAATGACCACCAGAAATACAGACTGTACATTGACAACAAAAAGCACACACACGTTGTTTCATCCGTACGGAAGCCGAGAGAGGCCCTTCATATAATCCTTTTTTTTTATTCACCTTGTTATCCCGAGATAACGACATAATTAATTCAGGATCTCGAGAAAACAACACAACTAATTCGAGATCTCAAGAAAACAAAACAATTATTCCGTGATCTCAAGAAAACAAAACAATTATTCCGTGATCTCGAGTAAACAGCTGAGAAATGGTTCATTCAGGTGCGCCAAGAAACTTGTGATATGCTGACTTTGGGGCTATTTCTCATTCTGGATAGACGCAACTTTGGTCATTAGAATGTCTGGAATAATCGATCACCTAATAAGGCAATATTTTGATCAGGGGTTGACACAGGGAGAGATTGCATTAAGTCTTTTAATAAGGGATAATTTCAAAATTAGTCCGCGGCACCTCCGCAGAAGACTGGCCCGGCTTCGTCTCTACCGACGGAGATACAGCGATCCAGCTGAGATCATGAAATAATTGTTTTGTTTTCTCAAGATCTTGAAATAACAGATGCCATATATTCTCAGAAGGAAGTTACTCGGTAACCACGGAAACATTTCGCGCACGCGCATTTCAACTACTGTGAAAGAAAACCGCAAACATTTCTCGCTAGTGTGGACAGATGCACTAAACTGTACCGGTTTACTTTATATCGATACAGTTATACCACTTTCGTACCGGTATAAGTGTGAACACAGCAATAGTCTCACATCTACATGTAAACCCTGAGACATGTTCAGACATGTAGACAGAAGGACTGAGAAGGCTTGGGCTTGAGTTGCACAATGCAAATAAATCTTCACAAGAAATAAACCACATAAATAATATCCACAGCAGTTACACTCCCACCAAATCACATTTTTGTGTGATTTCACTTCACTTTCATTTCAACCTCACAAATTAACTCAAACTTGTGGAGAATAACCCTGACCTTTATTCTGCTTCAAGCAGTAGAACAGTCTTATGTACAGGCCTATCAAGGTAGCCTGGTTTAGTAGTGCATTTTCCCTTGTTGTCTAAAGTTGAGTCACTAACTAACAGCTTCACTTTTCTGACTCTTCCTTTGGTATTGATTTCAATGCCTTCTTGCTGTTTGAAATGAACTCATGTAGCCTTAGTTTGCCTGTGCTACAAAGACATCTTGCTTCCTTGATGAGCTGAACCGCCTCAGTCTCAGATGGGACGCTCACCAGTCCATCATCAACATAAAAATTCCTCTGGATGAATTTGACAGCATCTTGGTTAAATTAATTCTGCCCTTCAGTGGCTAGATGCTTGAGACCAAAATTGGCACAACCGGGTGAGGAGGCTGCCCCAAGCAGATGGACTTTCATCCGAAAGACTGACGGTGGAGACTCTAGATCACCGTTCTCCCACCATAAGAACCTCAGGTAGTCTTGGTCTTCAGACCTTACATGAAACTGATGGAACATTTTTTCCACAACACACATAATAGCAATCGGGCCCTTATGAAACCTACAAAGAACTCCCACCAAGGTGTTTGTGAGCTCTGGCCCAGTAAGAAGGTGGTCGTTCAATGATGTATCTTCAAACCTTGCTGAACAATCAAAGACAACATGGATCTTTCCAGGCTTGTGAGGGTGGTATACGCCGTGGTGGGGAATATACCAAAACTGGTTGATTTCCGAGTTCCTCTTCTGGGACCCTCTCTGCATCACCATGATCGATAATTTCCTTCATGAAGTTCATGTAGTCTAAGCAATATTTTTGGTCTCTCTTGAGCTTTCGTTCCAAACACATTAGACGCTGAATAGCACATGACTTATTATTAGGGAGATTTGGTCTGTCTTGTCTGAAAGGTAGGGGCATTTCATAATGACCATCTTGTTTGTGTTTGATACCATTTTTCAGCTTTGTCAAGAAGTGAAGATCTTCCTGCGAGACAGCTGTTTCTTCTCCACATCTTTCACTGAAGTCAGATTCTAACACCTTGAGTACATCATCTGGAGTGATCATTTCCGTGATCTGAGTCTTGCAAACATAGTGAACTGCACTTTTGAGCCTTACTGTCTGTATGGGTTTAGGCATCACTTGTCTTATAGTGATACGATGACTTACTCCAATTGCATCATTGCAATGCTCACTTGGATCACCATAACTCACTATGCTCCAACCTAGGTCGTTTTTTTTGGGCAAAGGGTTGATTTTCCTCTCCACACACAACCTCTCTAGGCATCAGAGCCTGTGGACAGTTGTAACCAATCAGCAGACTGATTTCACAATCATTTTGCGGAGCACTATGTTCTGCAAGATGCTCCAAATGAGGCCACGCCTTGGCGGTCTCAGGAGTTGGGATGTGCATTCGATTAGCAGGAATGAATTCACGAGTTTAGACTGTTGGCACTGTGATCTTCTTAGAAGAGAATATCCCTCTTATTTGTAGGCTTCTGAGTCTTTTACAGGGCACAATTGTCTTTTTGGATGACATTGTAGATAGTTTCAGCTTCACTCGTTCAGTGTTAGTATCTGGAACATCTGCAACTTCTTCAAGAATGAATGAAGAGTCACTTTGTGAGTCTAGCAGGGCATAGAAGAGAACTTCCTTGCTTGAGTCACTAGGCATTGACACATAGACAGGCACTATCACTGAAGTCTGGGTACTGTTGCCATCTTGCACAACTCTGTTGGATGTGGTTTCCTTAATGGCGTCTTGTAGCTGTGTTGACTGTAACTTTCTTTCTTTACTGTAGCTCACTTCCTTAGACTGTTTTTTTTGTTTCTTGTTTTGAGCGGTCTTCATGTAGACATGTGGGGTGATGTTTTGAGCAAGTTTCACAGACCATCCTGTTACTGCAGCTCTTGGATTGATGGCCAGGACTTTAACAGCCAAAGCACAGTCTCTCACTCTGAGTAAATTTGACTCTGTCGGCAACTGACCTTTCCATGAACTTGTGACACTTCTGTAAGCCGTGTCCTATTTTCTTACAAAACGCACATACGACTATGGTTCTTTCACTGGTGTTGGTTGTGAAGATCTTGGCACCAACTGTTTGATTCTTGGAGGCCATTGTGTTTTGGTTCCTAATCTTTGCCTTATCAGGTTCACTTTTCCGTAAAGCATGGAAAGATGTTATAGGGTTGCAAGCAATACTAGCGTCCATTGATAGGAATGTCACAAAATAACTGAAGTTTGGGAACCTTCTGTGTTCCAGTTGGTATTGTGTGGCCTTTCGATTCCATCTGGTACTTAACCAGTCAGGTAGTTTGGCAGTAAGTTTCTGGTTCTCAGTTCCATCATTAAGAACGTTTAAAATCTCATTGTGGGCAATGGCAGATTCACAACTGCGTAGGAAGTCCACAAACTTTCGCAACTCAGCACTCTCTCTTGAGACTATTTTTGGCCAGGCATATAACTTGTCTCGGAAGGCTTTGGCAATTACAAAGGACTCACCATATCGTTCATTTAGCACGTCCCATGCTGCGTAATACGAGTCTTCTGAATCAAGCAGAAAGTAACCTTCTATGGCCTCTTTAGCTGCTCCTCCAACATATTTCTGAAGGAAGAAGATTTTCTCTGAAGTTGGAATATTTTTCCTCTCAGTCAGTGCCTGAAAGGATGACTTCCAATGATTAAACTTAAGTGGATCTCCACTAAAGATTGTTGGCTCTGGAATGGGTAGCCTGTTTGCTGACATAGCCTCAGCCAAGACTTTTACAAGGTCTCCTGAGTCATCTTGAAGCGTTTTCCTCGGAGCCATGTCTCTCAGTGGTTGTGGATACAAAGGCACAGCATTCACCTGATTACCTTCTGGTGCAGCTGTAGGTAGTACAGAGTTCTGTGGTGCACGTACTTGGTCTGGATAGAATTCAGCTCCATCATAAACCTTAAGCTCTGCCTTGGCAGCATTCAGCTTTTTCAGCTCCTCCAGATGCTGAAGCTCTCTTTTCAAGTCTTCTACAGACCTTTTTCTTGCAGCACTCTCTTCTTGCTGTTTCTTTAAGAGAGCAGCCTCTTGTCTTTCCTTTTCTATCCTACGTTCAGTCTCTTCCTTTTCTCCTTGAAGACGGCGGGTTAATGCAGCTGCTTCTTGGTCTGCGACTATCTGCCGTTCCTCAGTTTCAAGTTTTAGCAGTTTCTCTTGGTGGCATTCTTGCTGAGCCATAATCTCTAATACAGATCGAGTGGCTTCATACTCAGCAGCAGCTTCTTGCCTTTTAACTGAAGAGACATTAGCGTGAATGGAATGATCTTTAGAACAGAACAATCAGAGGCTGGAGGTGACACACTAGAGACTGAAGATGCAAACACAGAGTTGTCTTCAGGCCAGCACAGCTCCTCCCTTACATCTTGACTTTGTGACTGAGCATTTTGTACAACGATCCTGGTGACTGATATACACTTGTCCAGCTTGCAGCGCATGTCATGTGATGGGCTGTCAATCCTTCTGTAGTCATCATAAACAATATTCAGCTCAGACAAGTCTCTTTGAATACTGCTGATGTGCTCTCGTAGGATGTTACTCGGGCCCTGTTTTATTACAGATTTTTTAGCTACCTTAGTTAGAGCCTTCCATCGTTCATAAATACTGTCAAAGCGAAGTAGTAGTCTGCTAGTTTTTTCTTGCAGAAATTCCCTTCCCTTTTCTGTTAATCTGCGGGCTCGCTCACCTCTACGAGGCTCTTCAGGCTGTACTGCTGGTTGTACAACTCTAGACTCATCTATCTGCTCTGGCTCTGCTGCTTGTTCTGTAGAAACTGCTACATAACGAGTCTCTTCACTTGTTTGTGACATTTTAGCTTATTTGGAAATGACCTTTACACAATATACTTATCTCAAATAAATAGAGTAGTTAATAATGAACATTTCCACAAAAATATGTTTCAATTGAAAAGAAAAATCAAATTAGGTTACTGCCTTTAAAGCAACCTTTAAAATAGGCATTGACAAGGCCCTTATGGCGACACCTCAATGAGCTTGCATAGAAATACTAAACTATGAATAGAAACCCTCTTGCCAAATATGAGCTTACATATGAACTTAGTTACATGCACACACAAAATTTCCCTCTTCTTCAAAGGAAATCAATTACCCTTGTTCAATTAAATAATTAAAGGTCCCATGGCATGGTGGTTTGTTGATGCTTTAAACGGGCTCGTGGAGGTTTCCGGATGTTATATCCGCAGCCTTTCTCGAAATGAACCCTCGGCACGTAGATATAGCCTCCTGGGAGAAAGCCCCATTTCAGCGCTTTTCCCAGTGCGTCGTTTTGCTAATGAGAAGCATGGAGGCAGGGAAGGGTAGAGGGTGGGGGCGGGTCTTATCATTAATATTCATGACATGTAAATGTGTTACCTCTGATTGGCTAACAGCACTGTGACGCTACCTCCAGTGGGTCAGAACAAGCGGATGTGGGTGTCTTACTATGGCGAGAGAGAAGGAACAAACCGCGAAGGGAAAAATACCACGCGCTGATGTCATTAAGGTGCGATGCGAGGAAATAAAATAAATTCAACAAATGTTTCGGTTTTTACTGAACAAACAAACAAATAAAATGAACGAGTGACTTAAAAAAAAGAATGTGGGTGTCTTTGTAAAAACTGTTTTGATTGGCTATTATAACAGAGCATGCTGCATGCTTTTTGGTTTTGTAGCGCAGAGTACCTGGCTAACTGCAGGAAGCGGTTAGCTGCACAGCTAATGTAGCCATTGCAAGGCTAACGTGGCACCGATTTTAAAACACGGCAAAACGACCAGTTATACACTTACTTGTTCGCTGTTTGTGGCTGATGCGGCAGGGATGCTTGGTACGGACCCAGGCTTCAGTGACAGTTGATGTGCAAAACCTGCCCTGTACTGTCCCAAGTTGTGGAAACATTCCTCAGGAAAATGCTTCCGACAAACATACACCGTCTTAGGTAGACTCGACGGCGTATTATTGGAGTAAATAAAATTAAGCCACTGCGTCTTCAGGGGCTCTCCCGTCGGCAGTAAAAACAGACTCTTTTCTGTGTTGTCACATCCATGTACAGCACAATTTCCATGTTTCGCTCGCTTAGGTGATGCCATGTTGTTGTGTCCTCCCTCTATGGTCTCCTCACTACAACTGGGCGGGGCAATCCATACGGTGGGTGGGAATCCAGAGGGGGGGGGGGGGGCGTGGGGATCATCTCCCTTGCTGACGTAGGAAAGGGAAGAGTTTATCAACGCGCCATTTTGACGCGCCATTCTCAAATGTTGGGCATAGTTTGGTTTACACATTATGAAATTTCTAGCCACTGGGGTGACTTAAGAAGGTCAGAGGAACTCATTTTAACATTAAAAAACCTCAGAAAGTGAAAATTTCATGCCATGGGACCTTTAAGGATCAATATATACAAGATGCAAATACAACCCCGATTCCAAAAAAGTTGGGACAAAGAACAAATTGTAAATAAAAACGGAATGCAATGATGTGGAAGTTTCAGAATTCCATATTTTATTCAGAATAGAACATAGATGACATATC